>NC_057797.1:414686754-414840156 GCF_018294505.1 Triticum aestivum | reverse complement strand
ATATATATATATATATATATATATATATATATATATATATATATATATATATATATATATCAGTTAGGCTTAAAGTGCGTACTTGTTAGTTAAACCTATGTATAAATTGTGACACTAAATACGACTAGTAAGTAGTACAGTAGCAGTACTAGTATACGTCAGTCAAATTATTCAGCATGTCCACACATTGAATTGACGTGACAACACGCTGCACGTAAGGTGACACAAGAATCCCGGCGGCGTGTTCGGGTATTCTGGACTTCAGATTTGGAGTACCACTTATCTGTCGAAATCTTCCATCATTCACTTAAAACAGTCGATTGATCATACATTGAGTACCATATAACTGGAATTACCGATGCAAGTCGAAGAAGGATTGACCGGTGCTGCCGGTTGGCGTCAAGTTTGATCCCATGGATCAGGAGCTGATCGAGGACCTTGAGGCCAAAGTGAATGCTGGCAGCGTGAGATTTCAGTCTCTCACCAATTTGCTCATACCAACCATCGACAGCAAGCACAGCATATGCTACACCCAACCTGAGAAACTTCCAGGTAAGACACCGATCGGCCGTCTACTTGCACAAACATATTCCTTTCTTTATAGCTCTATTTTTCTTTTTAGACGTAGACCTGGTGAAGCAATTACAATTTGACAGTTAATAAAAAGTGAAACAAGTGACTGCAACATGCCAAAGATGTTATGAAAATGCCAACTAGGTACACTAAAACTTGTATTCCACAATACTGCAGGTATCACACTAAGTGGCCTAAGGAAGCATTTCTTCCAGCGCAATTCCAAGGTGTTCAAAAGGGGCATGTGGACACGTCGCAAGATACAGTCGGAGTGCGGCATGCACGCGATGTAGCACAAGACCGGCAATACCTTGCCGGTGATGGTCAATGGCCGGCAGACGGACAGCAAAAAAGGTTCTGGTGCTGCACACCAACAAGAACTTCGAACAGCAGAGGACCAACTGGGTGATGCACCGGTACCACCTCGGGTACTTGGAGCAAGAGAAGGAGCGGGAGCTGGTCCTCCGCAAGATTTTCTACCCGACGAACACTAGAGCCAGGAGTAAAAAGATTATAAGTTAGTTTGGTATTGGTAGTTGTACTACCTCGTCGTCCGCAAGTTGGTATTGTTGTTAATGATCTTTTGGTATGAATTTGCATTTGCTTCCAACCATCATGCCGAGGGTCGACGTGGATATAAAGCTGAATCATTTGTTTCGAAACGAATTTTCAGGCACCTGATTTTTATTTGATGGGTAGCATAAGCACCCGCCGTTCGAATTCTCAGTTCTCCAATTTTTTCGAAACAAGTGCATGCACTTATTATCACGGTAAAAAAACAATATCCGTGTTGCATCCCAGTTATCAGTCCGTACTTGCAGAATTCTCTCGTTTATTGAGCACGTATATTGTTTTTTCAGGTCGAGCAAGTTTCAACTGGGCTGTAGACTGCCCAAGGTTGGTTTTGTTTTTAACAGGCCCAGCCTACGACAACAATGGGGCACAAAGATCCAGCAGGTATCTACTGGCCTATGGCCCGCCAGTGTTAATTATATTTTGTCTTACAACATCCGCAGGTAGTTTTTTTTTACTGAATCAAACACACAGCCCAGTTCTATTTTCCTCTTGAAACACATGTCCTACATTCGTTTTCTAATCTCTACCTATAGTTTTGCTAGTTCATATACACGTACCATTATATTGAAAACACATAAAATTCCCTTTTCATATTTACATCCTTATTTTTGTTGTTTTTCCCACCCAGCGCTGATTTTTTTTACCACTGGTTTTCCTTTAAACTAACTCAATTGTCCCACGTCTTATTTGCTTACAAAAACAAAACGATTTTTTTGGCAAATCAATAAGTTCTTAAAAAAATGTTTATCATTTCAGGATTACAACAGTTCGGACTCCACCGAAATATGCAAAATAAGGTTGAACTTTTTGACCGTGGTCCTGGACAGAAAATGGGTTGTAATAAATTACTTAAGAATTAGCAAATGGGCTGCAAATTATAAAAAATAGCAAATGAGCTTTATGTTGTTTGCCACAGATTTGGAGGCTGGCTTGTGGGCCTACTAAGTTCATGCGTACACAAGGTTTCTCAAAAAAGAAACTTAGTCAACAATCGACTCAACCAGCATCAGACCGTTAGATGTCAATCTAATGGCAATCGTGCTTCTTCAGTCTCTGATCTTCCTGCCCCAGCCCAAACCAGCGTTGTCGGAACCGCCTGCTCCCGCCTCCCGTGGCCGGCAGTGCTGCCGGGCAGGCCTCACGGCCCATCATACTCGCATCCCTGGCTTGTCTATCCCTCTACTCACCCACACCTCATGTTATTTTCCGGCGACGGCAGCCGAACCAGTCAACCCTCGTACTCTCCACCGCGTGGGCAGCCACTGTCGTGTCTTCCCTGGCTCCGTGTCGTTCCCTTCGTAGGCCTCGCCGTCGTCCACCGCCCTGGTGCTCTCAACGCGGCGTGGTAAACGATGTCCATCCAACGGCCATAGTGCTTCTTCAACCTCTCGTCTTCTTTCCCCAGCCGCCTAAAGTAGCGTCGGTCGTGCCGCATGCTCCTGCCTCCCATGGCCGGTTGTGCTGCCACGGAGGCCTCACCGTCCTCATACTACTCCCACCGCTGGCCAGGCCATCCCTCCACTCACCCACTCCCCCTGTTATTCTGCGGCGACGGCAGCCTCACACCGCAGTCGAACCAGTGAACCCTCGTACTCCTCTCCGCGTGGGCATCCACTGTCGCGTCTTCCCTGGCTCCGCGACGTCCCCTTCCTAGGCCTCGCCATCGTCCACCGTCGTGGTGCTCTCGGCACGGCGTGGTCAATGTGGTCAACGACCGACTTCCATCGGAAGAGTACTGTACGTGGAGAGCTGACAGTTGGGTCCATAACAGCCGCAAGGAAGTGCCTCCTTATTATGCGCAAAATAATTATTCCTCCACCTGACAGCAGGGACCCACCGGACGGGCCACCGGTATTTCGCGGAAAAAACGTTTCCCCCCTGACTGCTGGGACCCACCAGACGGGCCACCGTATTTCGCAAAAAAACGTTTGCCCCTGACTGCTGGGACCCATCGAACGGACCATCGTATTTCGCGAAAAAAATGTTCCCCCCGCTGTCAGCTCGGACCCACCGGAAGTGCCTCCTTATTATGCACAGAAAAATGAATACCCTCCTGCTAGCTGGGACCCACCATGGTGGGAGGCTGACTTGTGGGCCTACTAAGTTGACGGGGACGGAGGGCTTTGTCAACTTAGTCAATATGAATGATTCTAGCTCCAGTGACCGTACGATGTCCATCCAACGGCCGTCGTGCTTCTTCAATCTCTGCTCTTCCTGCTCGAGCCGCTCAAACAAGCGCCGGCGGGACTGCCTGCTCCCTCCTCCCCACGGCCGGCTCTGCTACCGCGCAGGCCTCACCGCCCCACCGTACTCCCACCGTTGGCCTAGCCATCCCTCTACTCACCCACACCTGTTGTTATTCTCCGGCGACGACAGACGAACCAGTAAACCCTCGTACAGTCGTACTCCCCTCCGCGTGGGAAACAACTATCGAGTCTTCCCTGCCTCCGTGTCGTTCCCTTCCTAGGCATCGCCATCGTCCACCGCTCTAGTGTTCTCGGCGTGGCCTGGTCAACATGGTCAACGACTGACATGCATCTGAAGTGGACTGTATGTGGAGAGGCTGACAGCTGGGTCCACGGTCGCATGCAAGGAAATGCCTCCTTATTACGCGCAAAATAATGATTCCTCCACCTAACATCAGGGACCCACCGAAAGGGCCTCTGTATTTCGTGAAAAAAACGTTATCGTCGCTGACAGCTCAGACCCACCAGCTATATCTTCGCACGCAAGGAAGTGCCTCCTTATTACGCACAAAAAAATGAATACTCCCCCTGTTAGCTGGGACCCAGTATAGTGGCAGGCTGACTTGTGGGCCTACTAAGTTGACGGGGACGGAGGGCTTTGTCAACTTAGTCAATATGCACGATTCTAGCTCCAGTGACCGTATGATGTCCATCCAACGGCCGTAGTGCTTCTTCAACATCTGGTCTTCTTGATCCAGCCACCCAAACCAGCGCCGGTCGTGCCTCGTGCTCCTACCTCCCGTGGCCGGCAGCGATGCGGCGGAGGCCTCACCGCCCCCTACTACTCCCACCGCTGGCCAGGCCATCCCTCTACTCACCCACACCCCCTGTTATTCTGCGGCGACGACAGCCTCACACCGCGGCGAACCAGTGAACCCTCGTACTCCTCTACGCATGGGCATCCACTGTCACGTCTTCTCCGGCTCCACGTCGTCCCCTTCCTAGGCCTCGCCGTCGTCCACCGCCCTGGTGCTCTCAGCGCGACGTGGTCAACATGGTCAAGGAACGGCTTCCATCGGACGTGGACTGTACGTGGAGAGGCTGACAGCTGGGTCCACGGCCGCAGCAAGGAAGTGCCTCCTTATTACGTGCAAAATAATTATTCCTCCACCTGACAGCGGGGACCCACCGGACGGGCCACCATTTTTTGCGAAAAAAATGTTTCCCTCCTGACTGCTGGGACCCACCAGCTACACCTTCGCACGCAAGGAAGTGCGTCCGGGCAAAAAAACGATTCGCCCCCTGACTGCTGGGACCCACCAGCTACATCTTCGCACGCAAGGAAGTGCCTAACAGTCGGGACCCACCTGGTCGAAGCGTACGTAGCGTTGTCATTCTGGTCGCGAACGTGTATGTACATATTGGTCGATGTATAGGCGCGCACGTGTCGTAGTAGAGGCGCGCACGTAGCATGTACATGTATGTACAGCGGCCAGGGTGCAAGAAAGAAAATACGGCCACATATGTGTACATACGGGCGGGGTCTCGAACGCCTACCCGCGCATACGTACGACAACGGCTCGTGTACATGGCTGGGTCGGAACGGAGAAACAATGTCGTCGTCGTGTTCATGGGGAGGCAACGGAATGCGTCGTGTTCATGGGGAGGCAACAGAATGCGTCGTGTTCATCGGGAGGCAACGGAACGCGTGGGAGCCAACCGGCTGGGTCGGAACGGAATGCATGGACGTGTTCATCAGGAGGGCTTGGATGGAACAGGCGATGGAAACGAGGCCTGGCGTACCGCATAATGGAGGAAACGGACCTCCTACGGTCGAAACGGGGGTCATGTTGATCGGGAGGGGTGTGGCGTACCGCAAAACGGAGGAAACGGACCTCCTACGGTCGAAACGGGGGTCCTGTTGATCGGGAGGGGTGTGGCGTACCGCAAAACGGACGAAACGGACCTCCTACGGTTGAAACAGGGGTTCTGTTCATCGGGAGGGGTATGGCGTACCGCAAAACGGGACTCCACGGGATACTGTTCATCTCCACTGTCGACCTCCTCCAGCCTCCACGGGCTACCGTCAACCTCCTCCAGCCTCCACGGGCTCCTGTTCATCCAACCTCCACCGCGCGCTACTCCACCGGCTACTGTTCAACCACCCCTCCACGGGCACCCTCCATCGTCTATTGTTCATCCAGCCCTCCACACCACGGGGTCCTGTTCAACCACCCCTCCACGGGCACCCCTCCACTGTCTACTGTTCATCCAGCCCTCCACACCATGGGGTCCTGTTCATCGAGAGGCAACGCCACCGCTCACTGTTCATCCAACCCCCCCCCCCCGCAACGCTCACTGTTCATCCAATCGATCGGCTTCAGTTAGCAGCAGTAACGAAGGAATCACTCAATCCGGTTCAGTTAACAGCCATCGATCGATCGCTCAGGTTCAGTAACGCGTAGCCTGCAGTGGAATCGCTCGGGTTCAGTTAGAGCCCAACGCCTCACTCGGGTTCGGTTAGAGACAACGCCTCGCACACACACGCATACGTGTACGAGAGAAACGCGCATCACTCGGCCCCCGACCTCCCATAGTAACCGGGAACTCCCCGAAATTTTCCTCGTCCTCGCTTCTACCACGGTGTTTTCCGTCATGGACGGCCCAAAGAATGTCATGCAGCTGCGTCTCCTGTTGGAAATATTCCCTAGATGCAATAATAAAATGGTTATTATTATGTTTCTTTGTTCGTGATAATTGTCTATTGTTCATGCTATAATTGTGTTATCCGGAAATCGTAATACATGTGTGAATACATAGACCACAACACGTCCCTAGTGAGCCTCTAGTTGACTAGCTCGTTGATCAAAAGATAGTCATGGTTTCCTGACTATGGACATTGGATGTCATTGATAACGGGATCACATCATTAGGAGAATGATGTGATGGACAAGACCCAATCCTAAGAATAGCTCAAAGATCGTGTAGTTCGTTTGCTATAGCTTTTCCGAATGTCAAGTATCATTTCCTTAGACCATGAGATTGCGCAACTCCCGGATACCGTAGGAGTGCTTTGGGTGTACCAAACGTCACAACGTAACTGGGTGACTATAAAGATGCACTGCGGGTATCTCCGAAAGTGTCTGTTGGGTTGGCACGAATCAAGACTAGGATTTGTCACTCCGTATGACGGAGAGGTATCTCTGGGCCCACTCGGTAATGCATCATCATAATGAGCTCAATGTGACCAAGTGGTCGATCACGGGATCATGCATTACGTTACGAGTAAAGTGACTTGCCGGTAACGAGATTGAACGAGGTATTGGGATACCGACGATCGAATCTCGGGCAAGTAACATACCGATTGACAAAGGGAATTGTATATGGGATTGATTGAATCCTCGACATCATGGTTCATCCGATGAGATCATCGAGGAGCATGTGGGAGCTAACATGGGTATCCAGATCCTGCTGTTGGTTATTGACCGGAGAGTCGTCTCGGTCATGTCTGCATGTCTCCCGAACCCGTAGGGTCTACACACTTAAGGTTCGGTGACGCTAGGGTTGTTGAGATATTAGTATATGGTAACCTAAAAGTTGTTCAGAGTCCCGGATGAGATCTCGGACGTCACGAGGAGTTCCGGAATGGTCCGAAGGTGAAGATTTATATATAGGAAGTCAAGTTTCGGCCATCGGGAAATTTTCGGGGGTAATCGGTATTGTACCGGGACCACCGGAAGGGTCCCGGGGGTCCACCGGGTGGGGCTACCTATCCCGGAGGGCCCCATGGGCTTAAGTGGGAGGGGAACCAGCCCCTAGTGGGCTGGTTCCCCCCCATGGGCCTCCCCTGTGCCTAGGGTTGGAAACCCTAGGTGTGGGGGCGCCCCACTTGGCTTGGGGGGCACTCCACCCCCTTGGCCGCCGCCCCCCCTTGGAGATTCCATCTCCTAGGGCCGCCCCCCTAGGGGACCTATATATAGTGGGGGGAGGGAGGGCAGCCGTACCCTAGCCCCTGGCGCCTCCCTCTCCCTCCCGTGACACTCCTCCCTCTCCCTGAGCTTGGCGAAGCCCTGCCAAGATCACCGTTGCTTCCACCACCACGCCGTCGTGCTGTTGGATCTCCATCAACCTCTCCTTCACCCTTTCTAGATCAAGTTGGAGGAGACGTCTTCCCAACCGTACGTGTGTTGAACGCGGAGGTTCCGTCCGTTCGGCGCTAGGTCATCGGTGATTAGGATCACGACGAGTGTGACTCCATCAACCCCGTTCTCTTGAACGCTTCCGCTCGCGATCTACAAGGGTATGTAGATGCACTCCCCTCTCCCTCGTTGCTAGATGACTCCATAGATTGATCTTGGTGATGCGTAGAAAATTTTAAAATTCTGCTACGTTCCCCAACAGTGGCATCATGAGCTAGGTCTATGCGTAGTTTCTATGCACGAGTAGAACACAAAGCAGTTGTGGGCGTCAATATTGTCAATTTACTTGCCTTTACTAGTCTTATCTTGATTCGGCGGCATCATGGGATGAAGCGGCCCGGACCGACCTTACACGTACGCTTACGTGAGACTGGTTCCACCGATTGACATGCACTAGTTGCATAAGGTGGCTGGCGGGTGTCTGTCTCTCCCACTTTAGTCGGATCGGATTCGATGAAAAGGGTCCTTATGAAGGGTAAATAGAAATTGGCATATCACGTTGTGGTTTTGGCGTAGGTAAGAAATGTTCTTGCTAGAAACCTATAGCAGCCACGTAAAAACTTGCAACAACAATTAGAGGACGTCTAACTTGTTTTTGCAGCATGTGCCATGTGATGTGATATGGCCAAAAGGATGTGATGAATGATATATGTGATGTATGAGATTGATCATGTTCTTGTAATAGGAATCACGACTTGCATGTCGATGAGTATGACAACCGGCAGGAGCCATAGGAGTTGTCTTTATTTATTTATGACCTGTGTGTCAACATAAACATCATGTAATTACTTTACTTTATTGCTAAAGCGTTAGCCATAGTAGTAGTAGAAGTAATAGATGACGAGACAACTTCAAGAAGACACGATGATGGAGATCATGATGATGGAGATCATGATGATGGAGATCATGGTGTCATGCCGGTGACAATGATGATCATGTAGCCCCGAAGATGGAGATCAAAAGGAGCAAATGATATTGGCCATATCATGTCACTATTTGATTGCATGTGATGTTTATCATGTTTTGCATCTTATTTGCTTAGAACGACGGTAGCTTAAATAAGATGATCCCTCGTAATAATTTCAAGAAAGTGTTCCCCCTAACTGTGCACCGTTGCGAAGGTTCGTTGTTTTGAAGCACCACGTGATGATCGGGTGTGATAGATTCTAACGTTCGAATACAACGGGTGTAAGCTAGATTTATACACGCAATACACTTAGGTTGACTTGACAAGCCTAGCATGTACAGACATGGCCTCGGAACACGGAATACCGAAAGGTCGAGCATGAGTCGTATAGAAGATACGATCAACATGAAGATGTTCACCGATGTTGACTAGTCCGTCTCACGTGATGATCGAACACGGCCTAGTTGACTCGGATCATGTTTCACTTAGATGACTAGAGGGATGTCTATCTGAGTGGGAGTTCATTGAATAATTTGATTAGATGAACTTAATTATCATGAACTTAGTCTAAAATCTTTACAATATGTCTTGTAGATCAAATGGCCCACGTTGTCCTCAACTTCAACGCGTTCCTAGAGAAAACCAAGCTGAAAGATGATGGCAGTACGGACTGGGTCTAGAACCTGAGGATCATCCTCATAGCTGCCAAGAAAGATTATGCCCTAGAACCACCGCTAGGTGACGCACCCATCCCAGAGAACCAAGACGTTATGAACGCTTGGCAGTCACGTGCTAATGATTACTCCCTCGTTTAGTGCGGCATGCTTTACAGCTTAGAACCGGGGCTCCAAAAGCGTTTTGAGCGACACGGAGCATATGAGATGTTCGAAGAGCTGAAAATGGTTTTCCAAGCTCATGCCCGGGTCGAGAGATATGAAGTCTCCGACAAGTTCTTCAGTTGTAAGATGGAGGAAAATAGTTCTGTCAGTGAGCACATACTCAAAATGTCTGGGTTGCATAACCGCTTGACTCAGCTGGGAGTTAATCTCCCGGATGACGCGGTCATTGACAGAATCCTTCAGTCGCTTCCACCGAGCTACAAGAGCTTTGTGATGAACTTCAATATGCAGGGAATGGAAAAGACCATTCCTGAGGTATATTCAATGCTGAAATCAGCAGAGGTGGAGATCAAAAAGTAACATCAAGTGTTGATGGTTAATAAAACTACTAAGTTCAAGAAAGGCAAGGGTAAAAAGAACTTCAAGAAGGACGGCAAGGGAGTTGCCGCGCCCGGTAAGCAAGCTGCCGGGAAGAAGTCAAAGAATGGACCCAAGCCCGAGACTGAGTGTTTTTATTGCAAGGGAAGTGGTCACTGGAAGCGGAACTGCCCCAAATACTTAGCGGACAAGAAGGCCGGCAACACTAAAGGTATATGTGATATACATGTAATTGATGTGTACCTTACCAGTACTCGTAGTAGCTCCTGGGTATTTGATACCGATGCAGTTGCTCACATTTGTAACTCAAAGCAGGAGCTGCGGAATAAGCGGAGACTGGCGAAGGACGAGGTGACGATGCACGTCGGGAATGGTTCCAAGGTCGATGTGATCGCCGTCGGCACGCTACCTCTACATTTACCTACAGGATTAGTTTTAAACCTCAATAATTGTTATTTAGTACCAGCTTTGAGCATGAACATTGTATCAGGATCTCGTTTAATTCGAGATGGTTACTCATTTACATCCGAGAATAATGGTTGTTCTATTTATATGAGAGATATGTTTTATGGTCATGCTCCGCTGGTGAATGGTTTATTCTTAATGAATCTCGAGCGTAATGTTACACATATTCATAGTGTGAATACCAAAAGATGTAAGGTTGATAATGATAGTCCCACATACTTGTGGCACTGCCGCCTTGGTCACATAGGTGTCAAACGCATGAAGAAGCTCCATGCAGATGGACTTTTGGAGTCTCTTGATTACAAATCATTTGACACGTGCGAACCATGCCTCATGGGTAAAATGACCAAGACTCCGTTCTCAGGAACAATGGAGCGAGCAACCAACTTATTGGAAATCATACATACTGATGTGTGCGGTCCAATGAGTGTTGAGGCTCGCGGTGGCTATCGTTATGTTCTCACCCTCACTAATGACTTGAGTAGATATGGGTATGTCTACTTAATGAAACACAAGTCTGAGACCTTTGAAAAGTTCAAGGAATTTCAGAGTGAGGTTGAGAATCAACGTGATAGGAAAATCAAGTTCTTGCGATCAGATCGTGGGGGAGAATACTTGAGTCACGAATTTGGCACACACTTAAGGAAATATGGAATTGTTTCACAACTCACGCCGCCTGGAACACCTCAGCGTAATGGTGTGTCCGAACATCGTAATCACACTCTATTGGATATGGTGCGATCTATGATGTCTCTTACCGATCTACCGCTATCATTTTGGGGCTATGCTTTAGAGACTGCCGCATTCACTTTAAATAGGGCTCCGTCGAAATCCGTTGAGACGACACCGTATGAATTATGGTTTAGGAAGAAACCTAAGCTATCGTTTCTAAAAGTTTGGGGATGCGATGCTTATGTCAAGAAACTTCAACCTGAAAAGCTCGAATCCAAATCGGAAAAATGTGTCTTCATAGGATACCCTAAAGAAACTATTGGGTATACCTTCTACCTCAGATCCGAAGGCAAGATCTTTGTTGCCAACAATGGATCCTTTCTAGATAAAGAGTTTCTCTCGAAAGAAGTAAGTGGGAGGAAAGTATAACTAGATGAAGTATTGCCTCTTGAACCGGAGAGTAGCGCAGCGCAAGAAAATGTTCCTGAGGTGCCTGCACCGACTAGAGAGGAAGTTAGTGATGATGATCATGAAACTTCAGATCAAGTTGCTACTGAACTTCGTAGGTCCACAAAGACACGTTCCGCACCAGAGTGGTACAGCAACCCTGTCTTGGAAATCATGTTGTTAGACAATGGTGAACCTTCGAACTACGAAGAAGCGATGGCGGGCCCGGATTCCGACAAATGGCTGGAAGCCATAAAATCCGAGATAGGATCCATGTATGAAAACAAAGTATGGACTTTGACTGACTTGCCCGATGATCGGCGAGCCATAGAAAATAAATGGATCTTTAAGAAGAAGACAGACGCGGATGGTAATGTGACCATCTATAAAGCTCGGCTTGTCGCTAAGGGTTATCGACAAGTTTAAGGGGTTGACTACAATGAGACTTTCTCACCCGTAGCGAAGCTGAAGTCCGTCCGAATCATGTAGCAATTGCCGCATTCTATGATTATGAGATATGGAAAATGGACGTCAAAATGGCATTCCTTAATGGTTTCCTTAAGGAAGAATTGTATATGATGCAGTCGGAAGGTTTTGTCGATCCTAAGAATGCTGACAAGGTGTGCAAGCTCCAACGCTCGATCTATGGGCTGGTGCAAGCATCTCGGAGTTGGAACATTCGTTTTGATGAGATGATCAAAGCGTTTGGGTTTACGCAGACTTATGGAGAAGCCTGCATTTACAAGAAAGTGAGTGGGAGCTCTGTAGCATTTCTCATATTGTATGTGGATGACATACTGTTGATGGGAAATGATATAGAATTCTTGGAAAGCATAAAGGCCTACTTGAACAAGTGTTTTTCAATGAAGGATCTTGGAGAAGCTGCTTACATATTAGGCATCAAGATCTATAGAGATAGATCGAGACAGCTCATTGGTCTTTCACAGAGTACGTACCTTGACAAGATATTGAAGAAGTTCAATATGGATCAGTCAAAGAAGGGGTTCTTGCATGTATTGCAAGGTACGAGATTGAGCACGGCTCAATGCCCAACCACGGCAGAAGATAGAGAAAAGATGAGTGCCGTCCCCTATGCCTCGGCCATAGGGTCTATCATGTATGCTATGTTGTGTACCAGACCTGATGTAAACCTTGTCGTAAGTTTTGTAGGAAGGTACCAAAGTAATTCCGGCATGGAACACTGGACAGCGATCAAGAATATCCTGAAGTACCTGAAGAGGACTAAGGATATGTTTCTCGTTTATGGAGGTGACGAAGAGCTCGTCGTAAAGGGTTACGTCGATGCTAGCTTCGACACGGATCTGGATGACTCTAAGTCACAAACCGGATACGTGTATATTTTGAATGGTGGGGCAGTAAGCTGGTGCAGTTGCAAGCAAAGCGTTGTGGCAGGATCTACCTGTGAAGCGGAGTACATGGCAGCCTCGGAGGCAGCACAAGAAGCAATCTGGGTGAAGGAGTTCATTACCGACCTAGGAGTCATACCCAATGCGCCGGGCCCGATGACTCTCTTATGTGATAACACTGGAGCTATTGCCCTTGCCAAGGGGCCTAGGTTTCACAGGAAGACCAGGCATATCAAGCGTCGCTTCAATTCCATTCGTGAAAGTGTTCAAAATGGAGACATAGATATTTGTAAAGTACATACGGACCTGAATGTGGCAGATCCATTGACTAAACCTCTCCCTAGAGCAAAACATGATCAACACCAGAACTGCATGGGTGTTCGATTCATCACAATGTAACTAGACTATTGACTCTAGTGCGAGTGGGAGACTGTTGGAAATATGCCCTAGAGGAAATAATAAAATGGTTATTATTATGTTTCTTTGTTCGTGATAATTGTCTATTGTTCATGCTATAATTGTGTTATCCGGAAATCGTAATACATGTGTGAATACATAGACCACAATACGTGCCTAGTGAGCCTCTAGTTGACTAGCTCGTTGATCAAAAGATAGTCATGGTTTCCTGACTATGGACATTGGATGTCATTGATAACGGGATCACATCATTAGGAGAATGATGTGATGGACAAGACCCAATCCTAAGCATAGCTCAAAGATCGTGTAGTTCGTTTGCTATAGCTTTTCCGAATGTCAAGTATCATTTCCTTAGACCATGAGATTGTGCAACTCCCGGATACCGTAGGAGTGCTTTGGGTGTACCAAACGTCACAACGTAACTGGGTGACTATAAAGGTGCACTGTGGGTATCTCCGAAAGTGTCTGTTGGGTTGACACGAATCAAGACTGGGATTTGTCACTCCGTATGATGGAGAGGTATCTCTGGGCCCACTCGGTAATGCATCATCGTAATGAGCTCAATGTGACCAAGTGGTTGATCACGGGATCATGCATTACGGTACGAGTAAAGTGACTTGCCAGTAACGAGATTGAACGAGGTATTGGGATACCGACGATCGAGTCTCGGGCAAGTAACGTACCGATTGACAAAGGGAATTGTATACGGGATTGATTGAATCCTCGACATCGTGGTTCATCCAATGAGATCATCGAGGAGCATTTGGGAGCTAACATGGGTATCCAGATCCCGCTGTTGGTTATTGACCGGAGAGTCGTCTCGGTCATGTCTGCATGTCTCCCAAACCCGTAGGGTCTACACACTTAAGGTTCGGTGACGCTAGGGTTGTTGAGATATTAGTATACGGTAACCCGAAAGTTGTTCGGAGTCCCGTATGAGATCCCGGACGTCACGAGGAGTTCCGGAATGGTCCGGAGGTGAAGATTTATATATAGGAAGTCAAGTTTCGGGCATCGGAAAAGTTTCGGGGGTAATCGGTATTGTACCGGGACCACCGGAAGGGTCCCAGGGGTCCACCGGGTGGGGCCACCTATCCCGGAGGGCCCCATGGGCTGAAGTGGGAGGGGAACCAGCCCCTAGTGGGCTGGTGCACCCCCCCCCCCCCATGGGCCTCCCCTGCGCCTAGGGTTGGAAACCCTAGGGGTGGGGGCGCCCCACTTGGCTTGGGGGGCACTCCACCCCCTTGGCCGCCGCCCCCCCTTGGAGATTGCATCTCCTAGAGACGGCGCCCCCCTAGGGGACCTATATATAGTGGGGGGAGGGAGGGCAGCCGCACCCTAGCCCCTGGCGCCTCCCTCTCCCTCCCGTGACACTCCTCCCTCTTCCTGAACTTGGCGAAGCCCTGCCGAGGTCACCGTTGCTTCCACCACCACGCCGTCGTGCTGCTGGATCTTCATCAACCTCTCCTTCCCCCTTGCTGGATCAAGTTGGAGGAGACATCTTCCCAACCGTACGTGTGTTGAACGCGGAGGTGTCGTCCGTTCGGCGCTAGGTCATCGGTGATTAGGATCACGACGAGTACGACTCCATCAACCCCGTTCTCTTGAATGCTTCTGCTCGCGATCTACAAAGGTATGTAGATGCACTCCCCTCTCCCTCGTTGTTAGATGACTCCATATATTGATCTTGGTGATGCATAGAAAATTTTAAAATTCTGCTACGTTCCCCAACATCTCCGGCCCGCCCAGGATGAAAAGCCCATTTTCTGTCATGATTTTTTGTCATAGAAGTAGGAGCCCACCACATCTATGATGATACGGGGTTTTGTCACAATTATCATCATAGAAGTGTCATATGTATGACAGAAAAAATTTTGTTCGGCCCAAAATGTCACGGATGTGTCTTTTTTTGTAGTGTTGCCCCCTCTAGTTTATCATCCGTCTAGTTTCCGTTGTGCTTGGTGAAGCCCTGTGGAGATTGTTCTTTACCACCACCGTCACCACGTTGTTGTGCTGCCAGAACTCACCAACTACTTCGCCCCTCTTGCTGGATCGAGAATGAGAGGACGTCACCGACCTGAACGTGTGTTGAACGCAGAGGTGCCGTACGTTTGGTACTTGATCGGGACAGATCATGAAGGTGGATGACTACATCAACCGTGTTGATAAACGCTTTCTCTTAGCAATATTCAAGGGTATGAAGATGCTCTCCCCCTCTCGTAGCTATGCATATCCATGGATAGATCTTGCGTGTGCATAAAATTTTTTTGTTTTCCATACAACGTTACCCAACAATTTTATCAACTACAAAGAACTGAGAAGAAAAATAATACTATGATAATGTGTATGGTCCGATATAAGTTATGACTACATAATCTTGACTATTTTCTCTCCACATTGTTACCTTGACTAATATCAGGAGTCAACAACTTTTCTTGGTGTTGGTTGTTGGAAAGAGAAGCGTAAAGAAAGAAATAAAGAAAAGAAGAAAGGGTGAAGGAAGGGATGGTGCAAGTATGCTTGTCCATTTGTTCATAACTCTCATCGTTTCCTTCAAAGAAGACAAAAACTCTCATAGTATAATTCCAAACAAAAAGAGTAAAGGAAGTTTCCAAGAAAGGGTTGTTAGCTTTGCAAGTGTGGGCCGCAATAGCTTCTCTTCCATGTATTGGACACTGTCATGTTGGGGTCCGCGCCACACATGAGCACAACCCTAAAGTGTATATCTTCTTTGCATGCCACCACAAAAAAACAAAAGGAAAATGACAAAATAGGCCAGCAAGTTCTCCTCCGTGTGTTGGACACTATCATGTTGGGGGTCGTGTGGCATGTGAGCGCAGCCCCCAAGTGTATATCTCCTCTGCATGCCATCACAAAAGAATAAGAGGCCAGGCAGAGCCCTTAAAAAGACAAAATAGGCAAGCAGGTCTTTTCCTTTCTTTTGAGAGTGAGGAATCCAGGCGAGCAAGTTGGCGCAGCATTTGACAGGTGGGTCCCCAGGTGTTGGCATAGGGTCCATTTGGTGTGCTTCGAGCATCACGTGTTGTGCAGTGGGGCCGATCTTCCAACTGAGCAAGATAGGCACCGCTCTGGACCAAGTCCATGACGTTATGTCCATCGGAAACCCTATATCCACACGGTGTCATTCATAGATGATGAGCCATGGTGACGCAGTTTTTGGTCTTTCTTGTTGAATGGAGAAAAGAAAGTTATAAGTAAGGACAACTCCAACAAGATTATATCAAATAAATAGTATCAAATGTTCATAGATATATAGACGTGTTTATGGACAGTGGGTATGGCATCGGCCATTCAATCGTGGGCATCACATGCCCGACTCGGTTAAATGTTTTAAACACAAACACGGACAAAATTCATGATAAAACGGATGAAATTTGTTATATTTTGATATATTTACAATAAAAAGGACAAATTTTAACAACTTCAAACTAATTGTGACCTAAACTAAGCAACGTATCGGACCGTGACCTCGTAGGCATGGTTGTCTTGACTAACTCTATCGACGTCCGCGCCACCATCCTCGTCGCCACCGGGGATGTCGTCGTCGTCCTTCCAATGGTGGAAAGCCCTCTAGGCGTCGTGGCATCCCTGCCCAACATTCGCATCACATTCGTCACTCGGCTCCTTTCGCCTGGCGTAGATGCTCGGTCGCCTCCGTCTAGTGTCGACAGTAGGCCATGGACTCTGCCATGCGGCGTCCGCCCTTCCCTTGGAGCCTGGCAAAGCACTCAGACTCGGACAACCCAGTTGGAGGAACTGGTTATTGACACAATGCCGGCAGCGAGGGGTGGTATGCTTGGTAATCCTGGAACGATCCAGGACCCAGACCTCCACGAGCGCGGGGCCCGTGAGGACCCATGCTGACGTGACGTATGACTGCGCGAACGCCGCCATGTGTGCCGCGTTGCACTACTCTCTGCCTCCGCGAGGCATTTCTTGGCCACCCAGGAGGACGCGCTGTCACTGAGGTAGTAATGGAGGCTTGCCATGTATTTGAGGGTTTTTAAAAGTTCAAAATAAAGACTTGCCATGGTTTAGAGAATAAAATTTGTACAAGTTTCCAAGATTTGTATAAGTAAATTTTAGAAGTTATCATGTGACCATTGTGAACTTTCTAAATTTTGTAATGATTTTAGAAAAAAGAAAATTTCTAGATTTGCCATGTGACTAGTACACAGTATTCCTACATTTGCCATGATATAGATAGATTTTTTTCTTCTAAACTTTCCATGTGAGAGTGCAAAGATTATCTAAATTTACCATGAATTAGAGAAAATTTCTACAATTTGCCTCACATGTGCAGTTGCAATGACGTGTGTATACGTGCCATGGGGGGTCTCTAATTGCATACTACATAAAAAACAATTTGCCACGGGAATAACTTTGTTGTTACAAGAACTGCTTGCCATCTATACAAACTAACAAAATAGAAAAGTTTGTACAAAACCTATATGAAAACAATTTACTAAAATTTGCCATCCAAACAACAAAGTGTGAAGAATATGGTAAAAGGTATTTGTTAGAGTAATGGCGACTATCTATAGGCACATAAAAAAGCATGACACTCAAGGCAAAATTTCAAAATTTTCCAATAACTCATGGCAAATTTATGCAGGCATGTTGCAAATTAGAAATTTTGGTGTTCCTAAATCTTGGAAAGTGTAGGGATTCTGTCCTCTAAATAATGTCAATTTTTGAAAAATGTTAATATTGGTCACATGAAAAATATAGAATTTTTTTATGAACGAAGGCAAGGTTGGAAAGATTGTAAAAAAAATTGCATGCCCAATTTAGACAATTTAATTTCCTAAAATCATGGAAAATTAAAAAAATGTGACAATGGAATGGCAAAGCTTAAAAAAACATGGAATGGATAAATATGTAATGGCCACATGGCAAATGTAGTTGTACATCAAGGCAAGTCTATTTGTTTGTATGAAAACCCTTGAAAATATTGCAAACATGGAAATTTTGAAAAAAAAATGTTGTAACTTATATCATGACAACTTTAGAAAAAAAATCATTTTCTCAGGCATGGCAATTTTAGAAAAAGTTTGCAATAGACACATCAAAAATTTAGAATGTTTTTCTGTCCATACATGTTGGCAAGCTCAGAAATTGTTGTGGTGTTTTGCATGACAATTTTTTATTTTCTTATGTTTCCGAACATAATGGAAAATTTGCCATCCTAAGTTATGTGGAGCTATCATGACCATATACTAAAAAAATCATCAAAACGACAGAGTTTGATGAGGCGAGTATTATTATTCCCAAAAGCCTAGAGTTAGAGTTCGAAAAGTTGACATCCTAAGTTATGTGGAGCTACCATCACCGTATACTAAAATTTGCCATAAAAACAGTAGGAGTGTGATGAAAAATCGCTAAAGTAATGGCAACTATCTATATGTACATGAAAAGGCATGGCACTCAATGCAAAATTAGGAATTTGTTCTTTAACTCATGGAAATTTTATACACAAACATGGAAAATTTAGAAAAATTTGTGTTCCTAAATCATGATAAATTTAGTGATTTTGTCCTTTAAAGCATGGAAAATTTTGCAAAATGTTATATTGGTCATATGACAAATATAGAATAAACATTCTGATGACTGAAGGCCATGTTAGAAAAAAATGTAAAAAATCGCAAGGCAAATTTACACAATTGAATTTCCTAAAGTCCTGGCGATTGAGAAAAATTGTAACAGTGACATGGCATTGTTTGTAGGTTTTTGTTTTATAAAACATTGCAGTTTGTAGGGAATAGAATGTAATGGTCACATGGCAAAATGTAGTTGTACATCAAGGCAAAGTGTATTGTTTGTATAAAAAATCTGAAAAACCATGTAAACATGGAAAAAATTTAAAAAATGTTATACACATCGTGGCAACTTTAGAAAAAAAATTTGTTTCCTAAGACATTGCAATATAGAGAAAGTTTGCAATGGCCGCATGGCAAATTTAGAATGTTTTTGCTGGCGTACATGATGACAAATTCAGAAAAATGTTGTGATGCTTCACATGACAATTCTAGGTATTACTTTTTTCACATGGTAGCAAATTCAAAAATTGTATGCTATGTTTCCATGGCAGATTCAGAAAAAAAAATTGCCATGTAGATAATGGTAAATGAACCTAATAGTGGCCATAACTTAACCATTTAAGTTGGCACACACCATATGAGCAAAAAAATTGTGTTTGTGAATTGGAGGAGCTAGACATCCAGATGGTTGTGGTTTATGCGAAATTCATCTCTAAAATAAACTAAAAAGACAGGGGGGATTGGGTTCATACCTGCACTACCCGCACGAGCGGCTCACCCTCCCGAGACCACTCCCCTGCGGAACCGGATCCTCTAACATCCTCAAGGGATGTCACGTAAGCTACAGTAACCGTGACATCCCTTCTTCACATCTATATGGTTAAGCCTAAAATGATTATAATTAATTTGCAAATTACAAATCTACTGTATACACTTACAAAGATTACATACAAACAAAATTATGATGCAATAAAATTATTTTTTGATTTATTTTTGTACATGCTACAGTAAATCCGCACAGTAATTGCTATAGTAACCTTGCCATTCCTTCTCCGTTTTACACACACATGTCACTGTAGGTTCGTGACATCCCTTAAGGATGTTAGAGGATCTGCTTCCCTCCCTTGCCCCGCTGCCCTCCACGAGCGATTCCGTGTTCCGTCGTGGAAATGCATCTCCTACTGCCCCTGGCACCACTTCCACATACCATCTTCTGCTATCCATCAATCATCGCCACCCTCGGGGCTTCGGGGGCACCACCGTCGTCAGCACATGTTGTTTTTCTCGTGCCTATCCCCGACCGCCATTGTCGCTCACGCCGCATGCAGGCCCTCTGATGCTTCTGTTCACGTGGCCGATGCGGGCCCTCCGGTGCTCCTCCTCGCGCAGCGACGCAACGGGCAGGCACAACCATGGCGTAGACGCGCCGGTGCGGATGTGAGCGAGAAGGAGGAGGTCGATGAGGAACAACATCCAGTGGTGCATCCCCGACGGGTTGTTGTTGGTGTGCACCTTCCCCAACTGGATGAGCGTAGAACCCCGGCAGAAGTTGACATGGGGTCCGTCTTCACGAACAGTTTCTGCACCTCCCAAAAAAAAAGAACAGTTCCTGCACGGCGGCCTCCATGACGTCGAGTGTGTTGATGCTAATCTATCCTGAAAACGAAATTGTATTCTTCTCTTTTTTTTGTCCTCTTGATCGCTATTGCTCAAACATGCATTTAGAAACGATCCCAAGTTTCCAGACACATCGCACTTCCGCTCGGGTCGAGGTGCTCAAATTCTCTCAATTTGCTTGACCTTTCAATTTTTCTAATGTTGAGTGAATGAAATGACATTCTCCCTGGTCTGATTTATAGACCAGCAGTGAAACCGATTCTTTTCTTCTTTTTTTTTGCGGGAAAGTGAAACCGATTCTTGTACGCGACCAACAATAATTTCCATTAAATCAGGTGCATGCTCTCGATTTTTCTTTTGCATGAAATCAAGTGCATGCTTCAGAGTTGGAAAGACATGGTTCAACCGGTGTGCATGCTTCAGATTTGTTTTTTAATCATGCATGCTTCGGATTCTAGGAAAGACGTTATTCAATTGTTTAGACGAAGAGATTGATTTTCTAAAGAAAGAGAAGATTGATTTTCTAAAGAAAGAGATGATTGATTTTGAGGCGAACCTGATTGCTGCCCTAGTCGTTGCAAGCTGCCAATCTGTGCATGCTTGCACTTCCTCCCATCGATGGCGCCGATGCGCTTCAGCGACTTGTGTGTCCGCCGGCGCGTTTCGCGTTTGGCTCTGGTTGTCGCAGAGCGAAAGATGGAGCAGTTCACACCGTGGGCGTCGCCGAGGCTACCGTTGTGATCATGTGCATCTCCATGTAGGGAGGTCGAGGCCATGCCGTCGTGCCTTGAGTTGGATGACGTCGTTGCTGCCACGATGAACGTTCGGCTGGCGTGCCAAGAGGCCACGATCTCGCCGCTAGTGCACGTTGCTTGCTACCGCTACGGTGCAGCATGAAGGTCCATGTCTATGGCATTCGTCGAGGATGCTAGCCGCCACCGCTGCTCTCCAAGTATGTTGGCAGCCGCGAATCAACGACCTGGTTGGGTGGACACTGGCATCCTCAGCCAACCAATTCTCGCATTTATCCTGAATTTATTTTAGGCTCCTCGTGACTTCATAAAATCTTAAAATGATATGTCGGCTCAATCTTTCAGAAATGCTCAAAGGGATAGGTGTGTTTGTGTGTGTTTATAAGGATGATTATGTGAGCGTATATATGAACGCTTGCCTCTGTACTGTGTTAAAAAAAAGTACGTTGCCAACCAACCTGTGATCACAGTTTTAAGGCGTCGCAAGAGACGCGAGACCAGCAACATCGTGCTAATTCGGCTCACTTGGATGCCGATCTTTGGTATTCTATTAATGTTGTTGCGTGGGAAGACTACTTTTTTTTGTTGACTGTTGTTTTTATGATAGCTAATCTGTCTTGCCGACTAGTGGGAAAACTGGCTTTTATTACGTGTGTGCATAGGAAAGTTTACGTAGTATGCATCAGGAAGTTTGCGTTGGAAAAAACATAAGAAGCTTTTGTGTGGACAAAAGCTTTGTTGCGCGTTTTATACAGAAGTCTACATTTCACTCTCAAATGTGGCCAGAGGACAAATAACCCCGTGAACTCCAATTTGGTATAACTTTGACCCTAAAATCTTTAAAACCAAATAAATTTCCCCCTTAGCCGATTTTGGTTCGATATAAACCGGTTTTGGGACACTGCTAATTAACGTGGCACGGCTTTATGATGGGTATTGAGAGTTATGCCTGCTGACATGGCTTGGTTGCACCGGACCGGTTGAATGCATCGAACCCTCCTCTTTCCAGTCGGGTTGCCTCCTCTGCTTCCTTCTGCTCGTCGTCGCCGTCAAGGGCAAAACCGCCACATCCATGTAGGTGATGTGAACCCGACTACCCATCTCTCTGTATGTTTCGCTGATGATTTAGGGATTTCAGGGCACGTGAGGAAGGGGTTTGCTGGAGGGGGGTTGGGGGTTTGTCGTTGTCCATCTGCTCGGCTGCATGCTGCTCCCACGCACCTCCCTCACTGGTTGGCTCACTGGTTGCTGCTCTGGTGTTTGAGCCTCTGGCGGTGATGTTTCAGCCGGCAGTGAGGTTTGTAGCTTCGGTGCTGGCTTTGGCTTTTTTATGGCGGCCACCCCATCTCTCATCACCTTCAGCCAGCCCCTGTCATCTCCTTGTATCTCAATACACTCCACTTCTACAAAATCACAGTACTTATCGGTACGAAGCCTGAACTGATAGTGATATGGCAGAGTATATGAACCCGGCGAAGCAAAGTACAGTTCACATATATATATCAAGGCAACTAACCCCATTTTTATCCGATTTTTAGCCTTGGATCGGCATTTGACGCATGTCATGTGCACCCTGATCACTATCTTTTGTTTAGAGAAGCAGAGCATACTTGTTTCAGTGACAAATGTTTATCCGGTTTTGAGGATTTTAAGGTGTAAATCGTACTCCCTCCGGCCCTTTTACTTTGCATATAAAAATTGTCTGAAGTTAAACTTCATAAAGTTTGACCATATTTATATGAAAATATATTAACATCTACAATGCTAAATTTATACAACATGAAAACTAAAGTCATGACGTATCTAATATTGTTGATCTCACATTCTAAATATTGATATTTTTTCTATAAACTTGGTCAAAGTTTACGAGGCTTGACTTCAGATAAATCTTATATGCAAACTAAAAAGGACCGGAAGGAGTACAAATTCGAGTTTAAGGGGCTATTCGTCTGCCACGCCAGGGGTGAAATATATACTTCTTTCTTTTATGCAGGCATTGCCAAGGGATGCCCTACTACTGGCTGAGGCTTCAAGATAACAGGCACACCAAAACAGTTTACACGCCAGCCCACATGCGCCAGCTGGCCCAATAGTGAAGCAGCACGCATGGCGTAGGCCACTGACAATATATAGGAGTACTTTGTCTCAAGAAAACAAAAATATGAGTACTTATAAACACGGCACACTTTAGTCGATTATTCGGCCAAAGCGCCACGTGCACCGATGAACAGTAAATGCAGAAGGAAAAACTTTTTCTTTTCCCTCAAAGATGCTCTAGTGTGAGAGTGCCATGTGCACTGGATGAACAGTAAATTAAAAAAAAAATGGCATTTTTTGGCATAGAAGATGCTTAGGTGCGTTAGGGTGTGCAAATTTTCATGGCAAAATGACATTGAAGGAAGTCTCGACAAAAAAAAATCTGCTCCAAACAGTGTTTTTTTAAGTTTCTCTCACAATTTTTTTTCTCAAGAGCTCCTCAAATGTCATTTCACCACAAAATTTTCCACATTCAAGCATCTCTGATGCCAAAAATATCAGATTATTTTGAATTCTTTTGCTATTTTATTTGAATTTACTGTTCATGATCTGCACCTGGGCACCGAATAACGGACAACTGACAACTTCTTTTTTTTTGTTTCTAAATGAACAACATTCACACATAGCCCATCCAATATTCAACAACACTTTTGGCAGCAGAGACGAATGTACGTTTGCGAATTTCTATTTTCTCCTTCACTCGTCTTCGTCGTCGCTTTCAAAAACAACGCCCTTCCGGCGATGAACAGTCGCAGCCTGTTTCCTCGGCGGGGAATCCTCGTCCGAGTCCACCTCCCTGCGCCTTTGGCTCCCGCCCACTGCTGACTCTCTCTTCCGCTTTGGTTCCTGCATAACCAGTTCCAGTTTGATTAACATTATTACCATCTTTCCTCCATTGAGTAGTCAGACGGCCATGACTGAATGACAGGTTAAATGGAAATCATGGTCTTCCTTCTGTTCTGGTTACCATCTCACTCTCAGATCAACGCGGCAGCAGAGCGAAAGAAAATTATCTACAAAGTCTGACATCTAAAATTTCAATTCAAATTGGTGACCGTATTCCTAATGTCAGAGTTACAAGCAATCTTGTGTTTGCCTGCTATTGAACTACCTAATTCTTTACCGTGTATGCCAGGTAAGAGGACCTGACTCTTGCTAAATTGGATGGTTACTGCAGTTTACCACACTACCTACTTTGTAAAAGGAAAACTGGAGTTTGAGGCAGTGGCATCTTACCTGGATTCCTTCATCTGACATAGGCTCCGGGTCTTCCTCATATTCATCCTCCTCGTCCAGCTCTTCCCTTCCACCGGTGGGCGAGTGCTCAATGTCCTCGCCTTCAGTTTCATACTCTGACTCCTCCCTTTCACTCTCAGAGTACTCCTGGCGTCTCGCCGGGCGAGAAGGAGGGAAGGATGGTTTGCGAGGAACACCTCTGCTCATATTCGACTGAGAATGTGCACAGAATACATGTAAGCATTGACAGTAATAAATTTGTTCAAATGAGAATGCATCTTTGCCCAGTTATCCACCTTCTTTGCGTTAATTATACGCCTTTCACCTAGTGCTTCAGCCTCCAAGTCATCCTCAAAACGACCACGAGATGCCATTCGCCGAGAGCTGTAGTGGTTGTCAGTCTCCTCATCCTGCCAAAAGTATATGTTCAATGAATTCTTGCCACATTCCGCTACTACCCGGAAGAGCGGAGCTAGTAACACACAAGAACAACATTCATGTCCCAAGACACAGTAGTCACCCACAGCCCACAAATACAACCTCACTTATTGTCATGTTCAATCTAAGAAAAAGTTATCCAGGCAAGTAAATCAGCACAGCACTTCATACTCTCTAGTCTTACAAAAACAGCTACTGAGCATGTATCTCCAGATCCCATGGCAACATGACACTATCAGAATAAAATTACCCACCTAGGCAAGAATTGCATATGTACACTCAAGAAGGTAACCCAAAGAGTTGGAGTAAACTAGGGAAGCATGAAATGAATTTCATACAGAACTAAACTTCCCATAGTATGACCTAGAGTAAGCTTTAATAAGTTCACACTAGATCTGTGATTAAAATATAAAAGAAATATACAGTTAGATCTAAATGATTGGTGATTGTTAAATGACATTTACTAGTGTAGATCAAGAGAAACTGTGCTTACACTGTATATCATTTATTCCTAAAACCAACACTGTATATACCAGAATAGCTAGTTGTACCATAATCTTCTTAATTGGCAAAAGGCAGGGAAACAACAATCCACCTCATCTAATGCGTCTTCCAAAAACCCTGGAGAAAGCTGCCTT
Source organism: Triticum aestivum (assembly GCF_018294505.1). Taxonomy (NCBI): domain Eukaryota; kingdom Viridiplantae; phylum Streptophyta; class Magnoliopsida; order Poales; family Poaceae; genus Triticum; species Triticum aestivum. The sequence goes on along the minus strand of NC_057797.1, from coordinate 414,814,851 downwards.
CTTTGCCTGGCAGGTTGTGTGTATTTGTGGTTCACCTTTTCTCGTTTGCGTTGAAGAATTGAATGAGCTCTAATACTTTGGCCCTCAGCCTGCATAATTACTATGTCAGTGAAAAAGGAAAAACTTTGCTGAAAATGCATACAAAATCGGTTTTGGTGGGGGAAAACGGAAAAAGAGGTCAGCAATAAACACGATTAATATGCCTCCAGAATGGGACAAGAATCACAATTTATTGTTGCACCTTCATAAATGGCAACTTCACTTGATTTGATGTTTGGAGTGTTGGCTGTACTGTGTCACACTGAACGCTATGGACAATTCAGGGTGTTCAATACTTCAAATACGGTCAGACTCAACCTGTTGAATCCATTACTCATTTTCTCTTCGTACTGGTTTCGCCAACGTGGTTGGGGCTAGTTAAGGAAATGAACTACGGCCATATTCATCGGTTTCCATAGCTTGTATCCAAACCGGGTTGAGAACCCCTAACCATAATCATCAGATTACATCGAATCATGAGTACAAGAACTTCTAGACCCTACCCTTAGATTAGTTAGGCTAGGCTGACACTTACTGAATGGAACAAGAAACACAGAGAAGAACTTCTGAACCAGTCAAGCTCAAACTCTACAAAACAAAACGGGTTTATTAATGTTGACTTATGTGTTGGTATGTATGCAATGGCGGAGCTTCAGACCAAACTAAGTGGGGGGGGGGGGGGGCAACATTGATTAATAGATGACTTAGGCAATACATTTAAAGGTCAATTTTCTCATGTGTCTGCAACGGATTCATGAAAGCAAGGGGTTTCGTGTGTCAAATGGTTGTTTAGAGGAGTGAGTACAAATTTCTACAGGCTTCTGATCTTAGAACTCATACTCCCATTAGTTTCATGGCTACAGAAACGGGGAAACACAAATAAAACTGTCGGACTCGTCCAATGTTCTGAGAAGGGAAGCTGCTAAGGGATGACCGAACGTCCAATAGGGTTTATCCACAACCAGCAAGTACCGTGATCCAGCAGGGAGGGAAAGCAGGAATTTGAAGATCAAGCAGAGAGAGGACAAGCAGAGCAAAGGGCCGGGCTGGGCTGGATTCTGTTCTTCTGGTGAAACAACCACCCATTTTTTGTTCTCTGATAATGGGGAACATTGTATTTGTAGGCTTAATATGGTAAAAACATGCTCTTCATGAGGTTCCCAGCACCAGCATGAAGCGCTGCAGACCCTACTAGGAAGTAGTAATTCAACTATCTTAGGGAAAAAGAAACATACATGTGGAGAACATGGCAAGCCCCTATGGCTATCAGCCTATCAGTAAGAGAGATACATGGAAAGTGGACATGTAACAAGACACTAGTGTTTTTATATCTGACATAGGAGCCTTAGCTTAAGCAGCTAAGTTCGGCAAACACAAATCATGGACAAGTCAATGAGCATATTCAACCACAGGACTAAACAGTGGAGTTTTGGTTACCCTTTCTTTTTCCTGCTTCACTCTCTCAGGATCCTTAGCATCATACCACTTTTGCATCTTAACAGTTTTCTTATTCTGAGAATCAACAAGAGCGGTTAATAAACGATGTGACTTTGAAGACAAGGAAGATGGCATAAATCTCATTTTCTGTAGAAGTCTTCCTTGTGATTGTAGAACTCCCTGCATTATGATTCAAAATTAATCAGGCCAGTGAAACTTATTGTGGATGATGTTGAGAGTATAGATGAACAAAGAGGCGGTACGAAATGCAATTGGAAAGCAGACAAGAAATAGTTTACCTTCCCACTCCTCAGAAACAGATGGGACTGATCATGATTTGCTTCATGTACGGATATATCAAGAACTTCATTACCAATCAGCAGCTGCATGGTTCCATCTTTCCATTTGACAAAGCGTGCATTACTTTCAACCTGCAAGAAATCAATGTGCAAAGCTTCAATTATCGGCGGGGAAAACAAATCTCAGTAATACAGCAGCAAAACATCGCAGACTAAAATGCATCACGTGCATAGGTCTTCAAGGTGGAGGGAAAAGATAGCTGCAAGGAAAACAGGAACATCGCCAAATTGAAAGAACATAGAAGATCAATGAAACCATCATGATGTCATAAGTAGAGTAGTGACATAATCTAGATAGGAATGGCATATCAACTTCAAGGAGAGAGAATTTGAAAATATGGCAATGTAAACATAAGTTTGTAACTGACTGTAACACCAAATGATTTCATAATACTACATTGCTGCATGAAAAATGTTCCACTTACTGATGTAGTGCCATCAGAATTCTTGACAGTTCTCCACCGCACAATATTGTCCTCCAGTCGTATTTTTTTCTTGGTCCCAGATTCATCTGTAACGTAAACATCTTCTTCCACATATGTTTTGGGGTCAAAAGGCCTCGGATCAATCCCCATTATGTTTGATACCTTGATCACGTTCATCTACAAGATAAGAAATCATTAGGTAACAAAACCCTGCCTGAATAGCTGCAGAAGTGCAAACCTATTCAGCATGGCTCATAACATTCTGTCATTCTTACCAAAGCCCATAGAACATGAGATGACCTAGGATAAGGATATGTATCTAGACCAAAATGTTTTCACCATCAAGTACAAGAATGTTGTTCATCAATCATCACACACGAGTTATTTCCTCCAACAATGTTGCTCATCAATCATCACAGCACGAGTTATTTCCTTGTCATTTTATTATACCGGGCAGGTGTATACCAGGTGTAAAACAAAACATCACCCGTTAGACTATTAAGGAGTAACAGATAGCAAAGAATAATAAAGAATGATGTGCATGTACACCATGCACAACAGAAAAAGGCATGCAACGTTAAAATAAAATTGTTGGATGGATGTGATAAAGCAAATAGGCTGAGCTTAAGAGAACAGGCTTATATATAGACAAGATAATATCGCTATTAGACTTCAAAAGCCAAGAGACTGCTGTCTAAAGATATCAAACAGTAATCAACCATCAAATGATAAACCACATGCACCAGTACTCAACCATATCATCAGAAAAAAAGAGAACAGAGACTGAAAGGCATCCCTCGCAGAGAGGGAGAGAGAGACTGAAAGGCAAGATTTAAATGTGTAGTTAACTCACTCTGTCCGGTCGTGCTGGTGGCTGCTGACGTGGAACCACCAAGTTCAACGGTGGACCAACTGGCTTCTCTTTTGTTTTTGGCTCACGGTTGTCATCTGAATCATATCGTATATCATCATCAGCTACGACGTCATCTGGCTGCAAGTCTTTCTCATATTGCAATTCATCCTCCATAGGCTACAGAAGAAGAGAACAAGGGAAATTTATTGTGTGCCTAGAGATGAAAAGGCTTTAAATAACAAGATAATGTGTAATAGATGGGAAAAATTATCAAACCTGATTGGAAGCACAGATCAATATTCATGCAGAACAAATGCAAGAAACGCAGAAGGTTTAAGTTGTTCGCATGACTACTTAGTTAAGCTAAGATTTATTTAGGGAAGCGCAAAATGGCAAATACAAGGGTAAAATGAGATAAAAGACCACCATATTCGCCACTGTTCTGTGTCGATAAAAAAAACTCAGTTACACTAACATGTACCGCATTATCCTTATCATCCAGTAAGCAACTACGCATTGCTGTCTAGACTCATAACTGTGACTAAGATCGCTTCTGGAGATCTGGAATTTCTACATTTTACTGAATAAACAGAAAAGGAAGAATTCGGGATTTGAATCTTACATTGGAATCTTCGTCAATTTCATCCGGGGCATGATAAGGAGCAGGTTCATCTTCATCACTATCACCAAACACATCACGGACAACTTCATGATCTCTCTCTTCCTCCATCGGCGAGCTGCACAATGAGATTGTGATTCTTATGAGTCACTACACTATTAGGAAGGATCTATATAAGAGAAGAATATGAATGCACTGCCGAAATAATGAATCATTTAGTCAACCATGCAACAAATTACTTAGTAATGTCAGGTCTAGCAAGCATAAAACGCATAATATTTAACAAAGTAGCATTCTAGTTTTCCTTGCCTTGGTTTCCTTTGAGGAGCTTCCTCATCTTCAGGAGCTTGACCAGCATAATAATTATCTTCAGACCCCTCAGATTCAGAGGCAACAACTTCCCTTCTTCTACTGGGAACCGCCTGCTGCTCGTAGCCATCTTCTTCACTGTCCATGCCTCTTGCGTCAGTTTGCATCACCCCATCACTCAGTTCTCTTTCTGGTGAGCTCTGAACCTTTTCCGGGTCACTTTCTCCTTGATCAAGATCAGCAGGATGGGCCTCTGTTTCACTTTCCTCTTCCATTCCAAGTTGGCCCTCACTCTCACCTTCTCCTTCCGCTTCTCCTTCCCCACCATTCTCTGCCTCACCCTCCCCTTCTTCCTGGATAAACATATCACATATCAGTAAGAAAATGTCACATCAGATAGCTTAACCAATGTCGACGCAGAATTAGGGATATGAGGAAATCTACAAGAGCATATCTTTAACTCTTTAGCAAGACCAACATTCCAGTTTTAAAGATCATTTTAAAAGTAACAGTCATCGTTGTTCCAATCACTTGCTAGTTGCTATACAAAATTCCCAGGATATACAGAGATTGCATCACACAACAATCAGCAAGCTGGCGCATGCACGCGCCTACAATTCTCCACCTCGCCTAAATTACGAATTTCTACTTCAAAATGTTTCAGTTAGATTTCCCAGGATCAATTAAAAACATAAGCCCACAATTTCTCGAGCAATTTTGGGCCCGGTCTCGAGGCTTCGAACCGACAGCTCCCCAAAGAGAAAACTAAGCCCTAGCCCAGGATGGGGATTGAGGGAGTAGAGCAGGGGAGATCAATCACGGCGAGAAGGGGACTGGATGTGTGTTACCGAGTGGTAGGCGTCGTGGGCAGGGCCGTGGCTGCGTCCCTCGTCTTCTTCCTCCTCGTCCTCCTCTTGGTCCAGAACTTGGCGATGGCGCTGCATCTGCTGTGGCGGCCCCTGGTCGTCATCGTCGGCGACCTCGATGGGGTCGTCCTCCTCTTCGTCCTCAGACTGGTCGCCGAAGAGGTTCTGCATCATCTGGTTGCGCGTCTCCTCCTCGACATCCCTCTCCCGGTCACCGCCCGCCATCGCCGCCGCCGCTGCTTTCCGCTCCTGTTTGGCTTTCTTCAGTTTCCGCTCCGAGGTGAATTTATGCGTGGGTCGCGTGGCGTTCGAGCCACTGAAGAAAATTGCGTGGGAGACGGCTTTTTTTTAGGGTTGCGTGGGAGACAGCTATAGATCCAACTATAGGACCCACATGCAATCGACTTCCGGGGAATTTTTCTTTCAAAGAGTTTTTTTCTTTCTTTTTTAGGAAATTTTCAAACAGTATTTATAATGGGAAAAGGTTATCCTCAACCGACAGATCGGGGGCGAACGTCTGCCGGCTCCATATCCGTCAGATTGAATGTTGATCAGACGGTTAAGAGCATCCCCACATCGTCTTCTTCCCTGCGATTCTAATCTCTTTCTCTTGCATCTCTTTTCTTCTGCGGCAGATCAGGCGAGGCGTTGGAAAACCGGCCGCCGCGGCCGCTCATGTCAGGCAACCGGCCGCCCCGCCGCTCACAGCTCTCCTGCCCCTGCATCTAGATTGGGATCGCCGAGCCACCCACTGTCGTCAGCAGCAGTTCCTAAGATCCGCGTGGTTCGAACGGTGCTCCAGCGGCGCGCGTCGAGTGCACGGCCTCTCCGTCGGCGGCGGCGGCGGTGTCGGAGGAGCCCTCCCTGCTTGATCCGCCCCAGCCCATGCGCAGCGTGTTTACAAGCTTTGCCACGTTGTTGATGTTTCTGAAACAACAACGTTGTTGCGGAACGGCGACAACAAAGACTCCGCGATGCAGCCAGAGATGTTGTTGCAATTTTTGTAGCAAGGGTCTTGTTACACAAAATTAGGCGCGACATGAGATGTCTTTTCAATTTTTGCAACAAGGGTCTTGTTGCAGAAACTTAGAGAATAAGAGTTTTGCAACAAGGGACTTGTTGCGGAAAATTAGAGAAAAGGAGTTTTCGCAACAAAGCATTTGTTGCAGGGAATTACAGATGATAAAGTTTCGCAACAGAGCTCTTGTTGCAGGAAATTAGATAATAGGAGGTTTCGCAACTAGAGTAGCTCCTACACGCCGGCGGCGGACTGATTTTGCGGTGGGTTGGCGGGGGCAGCGCGCGGGGCGCGGCTTAGTCGGGGTCAGGTCAATAATGTCTTGTTTCTGCAATAAAGCGTTTGTTGCGGAAAATAACGAATGAGCATGCAGGGCGCGGACACCAAATCAGACGGTTATCAGCTCGGGTATCCAATGGCCGTCGAGGCGACGGATAAAATCTAAACATCGGCCGGCGGACGCCTAGCAGCGCAGCGCTGCGCGTCTACCGGTAGACGTCTAGTAAACTTCCACCACCTCGATAGCCGTCGGATCTCTGCGCGCGAGCCGTCCAATCTAACTCCTCGCACGCGCCTTGTCGCCTTCTCGACACACTAATTCCTGAAACAACAAACCAGATGCAGAAACAACGGCCGCATTGCAGAAACAATCCTGAAATAATGATCGTGTTGCAGAAACAATTCCTGAAACAACGGCCGCGTTGCAGAAGTAATTCCTGAAACAACGTGTAGTGACCAGACCTCAAACAGTCTAATCTCTGTGCTCCGGTATCATCCCTGGATCAGTAATGCTGACACCACACAGTACTCGGAGGATTTATAGCAGAGTAGCAATCACACACTTATTACAGCGAGTGTCTCAAAAGAGAACTTATTATAATAAATATGGCTTAAGGCCATCTAATAACGATAACAGCGGAAGGCTTGGAAGATAAGTGAGTCCATCAACTCCAACGGCATCACTGAGTATAGAACCACGACCTAAAAACTCCTTAATCATCGTCTGAAAAGTCTGCAACATTAACGTTGCAGCCCGAAACGGGTCAGCACATGGAATATGTTGGCAAAGTAACACATAGAGAGTAATGGAATGAAATAGCTATACTATATGCATATTTGGCTGGTGGAAAGCTCTATGGTCACAGTTTTGCATAAAGCCAATTTTCCCTACTTCAAAGGAATAATTTTATTTAACTATCATGGTAGTTGTTAAACATTGAGAATGATTGACAGCATTCTCAATCCCAATTAAGCATCATCATTAAACATAACCCAACAAAATTAATTTAGAGTAACATGTTGAGATTCACATGATAATCTAGGTACTAGATACTCAAGATGTCCATAATCGGGGACACGGCTAACCATGATTAGTTTGTTACACTCTGCAGAGGTTTGCGCACTTTTCCCCACAAGACTCGATCGCCTCCATTTGGTTTCTCGCACTACATGGTGTTTGAGAAGACGGATGACCGAGACATAGTCTTCCAGAAGCGCTAGCACCTTACGATCGGGTAGACCGTACCACCTACATCCCCTACATCTGCTAGTCTACCACTGTAAGAGTTCGCACGACTTAGTCACCTATGCTAGAGCCCATAATAGCTTGTGGCTACACACGGAAGTTTCTAGTATGAATAGTCTCATGATCCCTTTGAGCCTGGGTGGCGGTCCAAAAGAAAACAGGCAAGTCCTGGAATACCCAGGTGCCTCAATCCACCCAGATGTGTGTTTAAGCTGCCACCTTAGATAAACCATTAATTAACAATCTCACATCTGTCATGGATATCACTCACCCAATCCACGTCTACTAGCATAGCATGGCAAAATAAGCAAACGTAGAAGTAAACTCCCAAAGGTTTGATAATAACATGTAATAGGTACTACCTCATCTACTTCCCATCCCACAATTTAATTAGATCCTAATCATGCAATGCGTGACGATTGATCTAATGCAATAAAACTGGGTAGTAGAAAAGGTATGATCAAAGTGTTACTTGCCTTGCTGATGATCCGCGAAACCTAACGATTCAAAGTAACAAGTGGCGCACTCCGGGTACTCTATCGCAAACAAACAAACAAGCATACAATAAGTACTCATCTAATGCACAGGTAAAACTCAAATAAGAGATCTAACCAGAAGGTTCAACTTAAGAACTCCGGTTTGCAAAAAGAATCAAATCGAACGAAGCAACGAAAGTCAAACGGCGAAAGAAAACAACTTCGTTTTAGTAATCTGGATCTAGGGCAAATTTTACAGTAGCAAAATCTTGTTTAAGTTGGTTAAACGGATAGAGGGTTTCGAGACGAAACTCTAGGCGCTTGAATTGCTTGATTCCGATAAACGAGCAAAAAGTTATACTAAAACGAAAATCGGATCAGGAATCGCGATCAGAAAAATTGCGGATTTAATCCGAGAAAAAGAAAAACGACGAACGCTCGCTAGAACGAACGAATGGACGAACGCTCACTATTTAAATAAAACGGAAAAACCGATCTATTTAAAAAACCGAAACTAAAAAAACCGACGAAAACCGATCTTTTTTTTAAACGACGGCACGGAAAACGAGGCGCGGCGAACCTCGGTGGCGGGATCCGGCGGCGGCGGACGACGGCGGCGGTGGCTTGGGGCGGCTTGGGGCGGATTAGGGTTTCCCCCCGGGGCTGGGCCTCTGCTTATAAAGCCCTCCCGGGCCAGTGTCCAGATCGGACACGGCCCGTTAAGTCGGTTCGCATATTTTTTTAAAAATTATTCCGCTCGGAAGAAAAAAAATAAAAAAATTACTAAACGGACTCCAAAAATTCTGAAATAAATTTTCACGGGCTTCTAAAATCAAGCCGTACAAGGTGAACATTTATTTGGGACCTAAATGCAATTTTGAAACACACACATTTTTCCTAAATTCAAATAAAACACCGAAAAACTCCGAAATAAAATCTTATTTGATTTTATTATTAAATCCTCAATATTTCTTTATTTTGGTAAAGTCATTTTATTCCCTCTCTCATATTTTTGTAATAGAAATAATTAATGATAAAATAAATAAAATCAAATGATCCTATTCTCAAAATTTGAGAAAACTCAAATATGAAAATAACGAAATCCCCAACTCTCTCCGTGGGTCATTGAGTTGCGTAGGATTTCTAGGATCAACCAAAATGCAAAATAAAATATGATATGCATTGATGATCTAATGTATAACATTCCAAATTGAAAATTTGGGATGTTACAAACCTATCCCCCTTAAGATGAATCTCGCCCTCGAGATTCGGGTTGGCTAGAAAATAGGTGAGGGTGGTCCTTGAGTAAATCTTCCTCTCGTTCCCAAGTGGCTTCATCCTCCGTGTGGTGGCTCCACTGAACTTTGCAAAATTTGATAACCTTGTTGCGGGTAACTCGTCTGGCAAACTCGAGGATCTTAATTGGTTTCTCCTCGTAGGTCAAATCATTATCCAACTGAATAGTTTCCAATGGCACTGTGTCTCTCAAAGGTATATCAACCATTTCCGTGTGACATTTCTTTAACTGAGAAACGTGGAACACATCATGAGCTCCTGACAATCCTTCGGGCAATTCCAACTTGTAGGCCACTTCTCCCATACACTCCAAAACTCGATATGATCCTACAAATCGTGGCGCTAACTTCCCTTTAACTCCAAAACGCTTTGTTCCCCGAAGTGGAGATACTCGAATATAAGATCTATCTCCGACTTCGTAAACTGTCTCCTTTCGTTTAGAATCTGCATAACTCTTCTGTCTGGACTGGGCTATCTTGAGCCTAACGCGAATCAACTTCACCTTCTGTTTAGACTCTTTAATCAAGTCAGGACCAAACAACTAGCGGTCTCCAACTTCGTCCCACGACACCGGTGTCCTGCACCTCCTTCCATACAATGCTTCGAAAGGGGCCATCTTCAAACTGGTTTGGTAACTGTTGTTGTAAGAGAACTCTGCATATGGCAAATTATCGTCCCAACTAGATCCATAATCTAGCGCACAATCTCTCAGCATATCCTCCAGAATCTGATTGACTCTCTCGGTTTGTCCATCTGTCTGTGGATGAAAAGCTGTACTGAATTCTAGCATGGTACCCAAAGTTTCATGCAACTGCTTCCAGAACTTTGAGGTAAACTGGGTTCCTCTATCTGATACGATACTCCTTGGAACTCCATGCAAACATACGACTCTGGTCATGTATATCTTTGCCAACTTAGCACTGGTGTAAGTGGTCTTTACTGGGATGAAATGAGCTACTTTCGTCAATCGATCAACTACATCCCAAATCGAGTCATAGCCTGAACGAGTCCTGGGCAATCCCGTGATAAAATTCATGCCTAGCTTATCCCACTTCCATTCGGGTATCGGCAATGGTTGTAACAATTCTACTGGCTTCTGATGCTCCGCCTTTACTCTCTGACATACATCACAGACTGCTACATACTCCGCAATATCCTTCTTCATTCCGGTCCACCAGAAAATATCCTTCAAATCCAAATACATCTTGGTATTTCCTGGGTGAATTGAATACTGTGAGTCGTGTGCCTCTTGCAAAATCAACTTCCTGATCTCCGGGTCATTGGGCACGTAAACGCGGTCTTCAAACCATAGGGTGCCGTGCTCATCCTCACGAAATCCTTTAGCTTTTCCTTTGCTCAGTTTCTCCTTTATAGCGGCAATCTCTTTGTTAGCTTTCTGCGCTTCTCTGATTCTATCCATCAAAGTTGATTGAATCTCCAATGCTGCTACGTAGCCTCTCGGAACTATTTCCAAACATAGTTCACGAAGATTTTCTGCTAACTCCTTGGGTATTTCTCCCGTCATTAACGTATTGACATGGCTCTTACGGCTTAATGCGTGAGCTACTACATTAGCCTTTCCAGGATGATAATGCAATTTCATATCATAATCCTTGATGAGCTCCAACCATCTCCTTTGTCTGAGATTCAACTCCTTCTGTGTGAAAATGTACTTCAAACTCTTATGATCCGTGTACACCTCGCAATGATTTCCAATGAGGAAATGTCTCCATGTTTTCAAAGCATGCACTACGGCTGCTAACTCCAAATCATGCATGGCATAATTCAACTCCTGAGGTTTCAGTTGTCTTGAGGCATATGAAACAACTCTCCCTTCATGCATAAGCACTGCTCCAAGTCCTCGACGTGAAGCGTCGCAATACACCTCATAATCTTCGGTCTGGTCTGGCAAAATCAACACTGGTGAGGTAACCAAGCGTTTCTTCAACTCCTGGAAACTAGCCTCACATTCCTCCGTCCATATGAACTTGGTATCTTTCTTCAACAACTCAGTCATAGGCTTCGCAATCTTTGAGAAATTATCAATAAATCTCCGGTAGTATCCTGCGAGTCCAAAAAAACTCCGGATCTCTCCAACTGTTGTTGGGGCTTCCCACTTGGCCACGGTTTCAACTTTAGCGGGATCTACTGTTATACCTTCTCCAGATATAACATGTCCGAGGAATCCTACTTCCTTCAACCAAAACTCACATTTGCTGAACTTGGCATATAATTGATGTTCTCTGAGCTTTCCAAGTACCAAACGCAAATGCTCCTTATGCTCCTCTTCATTCTTCGAATAAACCAGGATATCATCAATGAACACTACGACGAACTTATCCAAAAACTCCATAAACACTTTGCTCATCATGTTCATAAAATAGGCAGGTGCGTTAGTCAGACCAAATGACATAACGGTATACTCATACAACCCATACCTGGTAGTAAAAGCTGTCTTTGGAATATCTTGTTCTCGAATCTTCAACTGGTGGTATCCTGATCGCAGATCGATCTTGGAAAATACCTTAGCTCCTTGCAATCGATCAAATAGATCGTTGATCATAGGTAGTGGGTACTTGTTCCTGATCGTTACTTCATTCAATCCTTGATAATCAACAACCATCCTTAACGATCCATCCTTCTTCTCCACTAGAAGTACTGGCGATCCCCAAGGTGAAGAACTTGGGCGAATATATCCCTTATCCAGTAACTCCTTAATCTGCTTCTTAATTTCCACCAAATCCTTTGTTGGCATCCTATATGGTCTCTTTGATATTGGCCCTGTGCCAGGCAATAGCTCAATCAAAAACTCGATATCTCTATCCGGTGGCATGCCTGGCAACTCTTCCGAAAATACATCGGGAAAATCCCTTACCACTGGTACTTCCTCCTGCACAACTCCTGTTAGGCAATTTACTTGAGTCCTCTTTGGCACATGCCGGGATACATACTTGATCCTTCTCCCTTCTGGGGTGGTAAGCAAAATTGACTTACTAGCACATTCAATATTCCCTTCATACTTTGATAGCCAATCCATGCCTAATATCACATCCAATCCTTGGGATTCCAATACTATTAGGTCTGAGGGAAAAACATAGTTACCAATCCTTAATGGTAACCGATCACACCATAGACTAGCCACATACTCTGCTCCGGGCGAGGTTACTAACATGGGTGACCTAAGGGCTTGGGTTGATAGGTTATACTTATACACAAATCCCCTTGAGATGTATGAATGCGATGCACCAGTATCAAAAAGAACGAGTGCAGTAAATGACTTAACCAAAAACTTACCTATTACTGCATCGGACTAAGCTTCAACCTCCTCCACGCTAACGTGGTTCACCTGTCCCCTGTCCCCTGTTGAAAGGGTTCGGCTTCTTCCCAGAACTTCCATTGCCATTTTGGCCTTCATGACATTCATTGGCATAATGTCGGTCTTCTGACACTTAAAACAAGTGACTTGGCTTAGGTCCTTCTTGGCTGGGGTTGGTGGGTTGGTGCGATTCTGGCCGTTGCTTCCTCCGTTGCCATTTCCATTCTTGGTGCCATTGTGATTGTGCGAGCTACCTCCTCCATGGGTATGCTGAAAATGTCCTCCCGGTCTAGGGGTAAAACGTGGCTTCTACCGAGCTCCTGAAGTGTAGTTTCCTTGTCCATACTTCCTATTGCGATTCTCAATTTGCTGCTGCTTGCCTTCAACCATGAGAGCACGATCTACCAACTCCTGGTAGTTGTTGAAGGTGGCTACCATCAACTGCATGCTCAACTCATCATTCAGTCCTTCCAGAAATTTCTCCTGCTTAGCTGCATCTGTAGCGATGTCATCTGGGGCATAACGTGCTAACTTACTAAATTCCTCCACATACTGGCCAACTGTCCGTCCTCCTTGGCACAAGTTGCGAAACTCACGCTTCTTCATGGCCATAGCTCCCGCTGAAACATGTGCAATACGAAAAGCCTGTTGAAACTGGTCCCATGTGACAGTGTCAACTGGGAAAGTGGCTGTGAAATTCTCCCACCATGATGCTGCGGGTCCTTCTAGCTGATGTGCGGCAAACTTCACCTTCTCCACATCTGTGCATCCTGTTGTGGTCAACTCCCTAGCTGTCTTGCAGAGCCAATCATCTGCTACTATCGGCTCGGTGCTACTGGAAAACACCGGCGAATTCAGCCTAAGAAAACGGGCTAAGTGATCAACAGGTGGTGGTGGTGGTGGGTTGTTGTTGTTGTTCCCCTGATTCTGATTCTAGACTAGCAACTGCATCAATGTGTTTTGCTGCTGGATCAACTGGGTGAGCTCCGGTGGAAAGGCAGATGGAGACGTGCTGACCCAAGAAGCTCTCACGAGTTCTGCTCAAGTGACATTTGCTTGAACCCTTGAGAGCAGACCACGCACGTTCAGCGTTGACCAACCACCGCCTGTTGAAACTAGACGAGAAAACTTGAGATCAGTGTAAAATTTACGGAGATAAATAAAAAAAAGTAATCCGGGGTCACGTCTCGGAGGCATCTGAGGGTTTAGAAAAGATGAGATATAAGAATAGAGGGGGTCTAAAGAGAAAACACTACCCATATGCACATGAGGCAAAAGCAAACAATTCACTTCAATCAATCAAACAAGGGCATGCAATCGATCTATCTATCGCAAAAGTGCTCGAACTACTATATTTACATGGTGGACTACTACTACTGATGAGGTGGTCTACTAGAAATATTCTTCGGTCGTTGACTCCATAATATCTGCTCCAGCTTCATCAACATAGTCATCATCGCTACTATCTGGTTCCGAGTCGGTGCCGTCGATGATGATGTAGTCTTCCGGGCTAATCTCCTGGGGTTCTTCGTCTTCATCTACTGGCGTAGGGCCTCCCATAAATATTCCAATCTTCTTGATTAGGTCGTCATTCTTCTCCACCAATACTTCAATTTCCTCTTCATAATCTTCATGTGTAGCCTTGAGTTCTTCCTCCAGTTCCTTGATTCTAGTCTTTGCCTTCTTTAGGTCTATCATGTCAGCGCACATCTGGTTCTCCTATCGTCAAATGTGCTGGTTTAACTCCTGGATAAAAGCTGCGATTGATCTATCCTTCCTGGTGCTGATCATCTCCCAGTGCTCATCTCGGCGCCCACAAATCTAGTAGATAGTATCCTTGAGATCCTTGCGGTAGACTTCTCCAATGAGTCCCATGGCGATGTGAGCTGCCATGCTCTTTCCTAGACTCCAAGTTGGTGCATCAAAAGAAAACTCTATGGGCTCAGTGACTGGCATGAATGTCCTTCCTGGAACTTGGACTTGAATCATCCAGCACTCTTCTTCAGGTAAAGTGGCGTTGTAGGTTCCCGTGAAACTTGGTACTCCTATGTTCAGGTATCTAGTGACTTCCTTCAAGTGTTGTCCAAAGGGTGTATCTTCATCCGGTTGTGTCAACTTGTTCCTTGCATCCGCCATCCTAAAGAGTAGAAAATATGAGAGGTCATAAGAGAAGAGAGTGAATAATGATCTAGGTCTTTTAGCTTAGTGGTCGTGTCCTACAGTCAGTGTGTGCTCTGATACCATCTCTGTAGCGACCAGACCTCAAACAGTCTGATCTCTGTGCTTCGGTGTCATCCCTGGATCAGTAATGCTGACACCACACAGTACTCGGAGGATTTATAGCAGAGTAGCAATCACACACTTATTACAGCGAGTGTCTCAAAAGAGAACTTATTACAATAAATATGGCTTAAGGCCATCTAATAACGATAACAACGGAAGGCTTAGAAGATAAGTGAGTCCATCAACTCCAACGGCATCACTGAGTACAGAACCACAACCTAAAAACTCCTTAATCGTCATCTGAAAAGTCTGCAACATTAACGTTGCAGCCTGAAACGGGTCAGCACATGGAATATGCTGGCAAAGTAACACATAGAGAGTAATGGAATGAAATAGCTATCCTATATGCATATTTGGCTGCTGGAAATCTCTATGGTTACAATTTTGCGTAAAGACAATTTTTCCCTACTTCAAAGGAATAATTTTATTTAACTATCATGGTAGTTGTTAAACATTGAGAATGGTTGACAGCATTCTCAATCCCAATTAAGCATCATCATTAAACATAACCCAACAAAATTAATTTAGAGTAACATGTTGAGATTCACATGATAATCCAGGTACTAGATACTCAAGATGTTCATAACCGGGGACACGGCTAACCATGATTAGTTTGTTACACTCTGCAGAGGTTTGCGCACTTTTCCCCACAAGACTCGATCGCCTCCGTTTGGTTTCTCACACTACATGGTGTTTGAGAAGACAGATGACCGAGACATAGTATTTCAAAAGCGCTAGCACCTTACGATCGGGTAGACCGTACCACCTACATCCCCTACATCTGCTAGTCTACCACTGTAAGAGTTCGCACGACTTAGTCAACTATGCTAGAGCCCATAATAGCTTGTGGCTGCACATGGAAGTTTCTAGTATGAATAGTCTTATGATCCCTTTGAGCCTGGGTGGCGGTCCAAAAGAAAACAGGCAAGTCCTGGAATACCCATGTGCCTCAATCCACCCAGATGTGTGTTTAATTTGCCACCTTAGATAAACCATTAATTAACAATCTCACATCTGTCATGGATATCACTCACCCAATCCACGTCTACTAGCATAGCATGGCAAAATAAGCAAACGTAGAAGTAAACTCCCAAAGGTTTGATAATAACAGGTAATAGGCTACCTCATCTACTTCCCATCCCACAATTTAATTAGATCCTAATCATGCAATGTGTGAGGATTGATCTAATGCAATAAAACTGGGTAGTAGAAAAGGTATGATCAAAGTGTTACTTGCCTTGCTGATGATCCGCGAAACCTAACGATTCGAAGTAACAAGCGGCGCACTCCGGGTACTCTATCGCAAACAAACAAACAAGCATACAATAAGTACTCATCTAATGCACAAGTAAAACTCAAATAAGAGATCTAAATAGAAGGTTCAACTTAAGAACTCCGGTTTGCAAAAAGAATCAAATCGAACGAAGCAACGAAAGTCAAACGGCGAAAGAAAACAACTTTGTTCTAGTAATCTGGATCCAAGGCAAATTTTACAGTAGCAAAATCTTGTTTAAGTTGGTTAAACGGATAGAGGGTTTCGAGACGAAACTCTAGGCGCTTGAATCGCCTGATTCCGATAAACGAGCAAAAAGTTATACTAAAACGAAAATCGGATCAGGAATCGCGATCAGAAAAATCGCGGATTTAATCCGAGAAAAAGAAAAACGACGAACGCTTGCTAGAACGAACGAACGGACGAACGCTCGCTAGAACGAACGAACGGACGAACGCTCAATATTTAAATAAACCAGAAAAACGGATCTATTAAAAAAAACCGAAACTAAAAAAAACCGACGAAAGTCGATTTTTTAAACGACGGCACGGAAAACGAGGCGCGGCGGGATCCGGCGGCGGACGACGGCGGCGGCGCGGCGGCGGCGGCTTGGGGCGGATTAGGGTTTCCCCCCGGGGCTGGGCCTCGGCTTATAAAGCCCTCCCGGGCCAGTGTCCAGGTCGGACACGGCCCGTTAAGTCAGTTCGCATTTTTTTAAAATTATTCCGCTCGGAAGAAAAAAAATAAAAAGAAAAACGAAACGGACTCCAAAAATTCTGAAATAAATTTTCGCGGGCTTCTAAAATCAAGCCGCACAAGGTGAACATTTATTTGGGACCTAAATGCAATTTTGAAAAATGCACATTTTTCCTAAATTCAAATAAAACACCGAAAAACTCCGAAATAAAATCTTATTTGATTTTATTATTAAATCCTCAATATTTCTTTATTTTGGGAAAGTCATTTTATTCCCTCTCTCATATTTTTGTAATAGAAATAATTGATGATAAAATAAATAAAATCAAATGATCCTATTCTCAAAATTTGAAAAAACTCAAATATGAAAATAACGAAATCCCCAACTCTCTCCGTGGGTCATCGAGTTGCGTAGAATTTCTAGGATCAACCAAAATGCAAAATAAAATATGATATGCATTGATGATCTAATGTATAACATTCCAAATTGAAAATTTGGGATGTTACACAACGGCTGCGTTGCAGAAACAACTACCATGTTGCAAAATTTTGAAGATTGCAGAAACAATTCTTGAAACAACGGCCGTGTTGCAAAAACAACTACCATTTTGCAAAAATTTGGAGATTGCAGAAACAATTCCTGAAACAATGGTCGCGTTGCAGAAACAATTCCTGAAACAACGGCCGCGTTGCAGAAAGAATTCCTGAAACAACGGCTGCGCCTGCTTTGCCGCCGGTGACGGGGACCTTTGGCGGGCTCGCGTCGCGGCAGAGGCGGCGAGGCGAACGCGCATCATCCGCCAGGGATGACTACACTGTGGTCCCAGCCTCACGTTTATCGACCGCTCGGGCCCGACCAGCCTTATCGCTCTGCCATGGTCGGGTGCCCACAACCGGCGGAATCATGTCGTTGTCATCGCCTTCTCTCGTGCCTCCCTTCTGGGCGGACTGCAACATGTGCCCAGTTGCAAGAATGAGAGTAGGTTACGAAAACACTTTGCGTGGTGAGATGAGATGAACCTTCGGGTGAAAGCTAGGTCAACACATGGATAGGAGAAAGAATATCTGTGACCAACGTTTCACTAGAGATAAGGACGAATGAGAGATATGGTATGCTGGGCCCATGAAGATGTGTGGCAAGTGCAGGATGCGGTGGACGTGAGAGAAAACATTGGTCGGTTGACCACCAGCTTTTCCCATTTATAATTGCATCTCAAAAGTAGTAGGAGTGTTTATAATGAAATCTCTACTCCTAACAGTAGAACGCCCGTGCGTTGCTACGGGCTATAATGCATACTTCGCATCGCAGATCTATCACACGCTTCAGCAATTTCATTGACCAATGAGTGGATAATTATTTGATATCACAATGTTGCAATTTCTTCTATATATGATGGTCTACATGAAGAGAGAACAAAATCTCCATCCTGACTGTAGGACGTGAAGTTTAATGGGCTAGGTCATGTTTCTTCATTGGAATGAATACAGTAACAGAAAAGTCTAATTTTATATTAGAAAGTAGACACATGTATTAAGTTGAAGAAAAGCAATCTTATTTCCCATTTGTGATAAAGATTATCTATTTGAATTAATTGTTCGCAATATATAAATATGTAAAGCAAGGTAAATAAAATATACAACAAGCTTCTACAGCGCACCATGCCCTGTCATGAAGTGAATTCTCCAAATGAAGTAAATAGCTACATAGAGTTTGCAGCTTGTGTTACAAAGTCTTATGCATATTTTGCCAATTTGACAACTTTATATTACTCTGACATTTGTTGATCACACTCCCTGCATGTATTAGAGAGCCTGAATCTGAGCTAAAGAATGGAGGAATGCCTTTGTATCACCCTTATCATTGTGACCAAGCTCAAACTATAAGCAATGAAGTCAAATGAGGAAAAGAAATAAAGGAAGCACACCCGCAAGCAAAATGAAGAGATATAGATGAGCAAGCATACCTTCGGAGCAAAATAATACGGAATAATAATTAGCAAAGACACTCGTGCACTTCTATCGTATAAACTCAAAATTCCTCGGTGTCATATTGGTTCACACATATTGCTATCATCACATAAATCCAGGGCATGATATCTTAGAGCAGAAGGAAGCTTTTTATAGCCTCAATGATTTCTGAATACAATTGAAAGAAGTTGTGATGGTTAAATTTTTGTATCACAACCATCACTTAATTCTGAATAAGTTTTGCAAACAAACCGCTAAATATAACATGCTTTTAGATAAAAGCATCAATGCAAGCCTTGTTGAAAGACAATTCCAGCACACAATACAAAATATGAAGGCGTCTTGGTAATTCTTCGAATCAGTACGGGTGGGTGTTGCCAAAGCGTAACCTGATTCAACTTCCTCAACCTTGCCTCCAGCTGCAAAAATGCCATTGCATGTCCTCTCCTTCCACTTGGGAGCAAAACATTGTTTCCTGAAGAGAAAATAAAAATAAATGAACAACCCAGTAGCTATTTAAGCCTTATTGTGGATTGGCTTATAATTTTGGGGTAGACACAAGTAGTGTTAAGCCTTATTGAAGAAAAAATGCCACTGCATGCCAACTCCTTCCACTGCGGTTGCTATTTATTTTTTCTCAAGGATGATGATCATGAGTCCCATCCCATGGATGCTGACTTTGCTAATCCCAAAGGCGGTAACCGGCAGGGAAGGTGAGGATCAAACAGGAAAGAGGGGGGTGGCGGAGAGTGGGGAGGGGGTGGCAGGAGACCCATGAGGCGACGATGCTAGGGTAATCAAGAGAGGAGAGGAGCGTAAAAAAGATGGAAGGGAGAAGACCAGTGGAATATTAAAAAAATGGTGGAAGGGGCCTCATATCAACAGGAAACCAAAGGGGGAGGTGGATGTGGGAGAAAAAAACCTGGGGTGAGACGAGACTACCAACTCCCCTTTAATAGTAGAGATCAATAGTAGAGATAAATATTTTGCAAGCAATAAGGTCACCCACATGGCCTCATCGCCGATGTAGATCACATCCCTAGAAACACTATTGTTGGCGAGCATGACTTTGTCCTCTAGAACAAGGTCATGGCATGTCGGTTTCAGTCCCGCCATTACTGACCACCTCACTCTACACAAGTACTGTCACATGACGAGTTAATGTAAGGAGGGTTGAAAATTTGTGGCGCATAGAAGCATACATGATAGACCTTCTGCCGCGGATCATCGTTCTGTTTTCCAGTTTCTCCTTGAGGCTCTTTACTCCACAACAGCCTTCAGTTTCTCATTCTTTGGCTCCTGAAGTGATATAAAGAAATATAATATATGAAAAAATCATCTCAAAATAAAACACGAACAAGATATTGTTGGGGAACGTAGTAATTTCAAAAAAAATCCTACGCACACGCAAGATCATGGTGATGCATAACAACGAGAGGGGAGAGTGTCGTCCACGTACCCTCGTAGACCGTTAAGCGGAAGCGTTATAACAACACGGTTGATGTAGTCGTACGTCTTCACGATCGACCGATCCTCTACACCGAACGTACGGCACCTCCGCATTCAGCACACGTTCAGCTCGGTGACGTCCAGCGAACTCACGATCCAGTAGAGCTCGGGGAAGAGTTTCGTCAGCACGATGGCGTGGTGACGATGTTGATGAAGATACCGACGCAGGGCTTCACCTAAGCACCGCTATGATATAACCGGGGTGGATTATGGTGGAGGGGGGCACCGCACACGGCTAAGAGATCAACATATCAATTGTTGTGCCTATGGGGTGCCCCTTCCCCTGTATATAAAGGAGCTAGGGGGAGGCAGCCGGCCAAGGAGGAGGGCGCGCCAAGGGGGGAGTCCTACTCCCACCGGGAGTAGGACTCCCTCTTTTCCTAGTTGGAGTAGGAGAGGAGAAGGAAGGGAGAGGGGAAGATAAGGAAAGGGGGGAGCCCCCCCTCCTTGTCCAATTCGGACTAGAGGGGGAGGGGGCGCGCGGTTGCCTTGGCCGCCCCTCCTCTTCTCCCACTAAGGCTCATTAGGCCCAATATACTCCCCGGGGGGTTCCGGTAACCCCCCGGTACTCCGGTAAATGTCCGAGACCTCCCGAAACACTTCCGGTATCTGAACATAGTCATCCAATATATCGATCTTTACGTCTTGACCATTTCGAGACTCCTCGTCATGTCCATGATCATATCCGGGACTCTGAACTACCTTCGGTATATCAAAACACAAAAACTCATAATATCGATTGTCACAGAACTTTAAGCGTGCGGACCCTACGGGTTCGAGAACTATGTAGAGATGATCGAGACATGTCCCCGGTCAATAACCAATAGCAGAACCTGGATGCTTATATTGGTTCCTACATATTCTAAAAAGATCTTTATCGATCAAACCGCATAACAACATACGTTGTTCCCTTTGTCATCGGTATGTTACTTGCCCGAGATTCCATCGTCGGTATCTCAATACCTAGTTCAATCTCGTTACCGGCAAGTCTCTTTACTCGTTCCATAATGCAACATCCCACAACTAACTCATTAGTCACATTGCTTGCAAGGCTTATAGTTGTGCATTATCGAGAGGGCCAAGAGATACCTCTCCGACAATCGGAGTGACAAATCCTAATCTTGATCTATGCCAACTCAACAAGTACAATCGGAGACACCTATAGAGAACCTTTATAATCACCCAGTTACGTTGTGACGTTTGGTAGCACACAAAGTGTTCCTCCGGTAATCAGGAGTTGCATAATCTCATAGTCATAGGAACATGTATAAGTCCTGAAGAAAGCAATAGCAGTAAACTAAAACGGTCAAGTGCTAAGCTAACGAAATGGGTCAAGTCAATCATATCATTCTTCCAATGATGTGATCCCGTTTATCAAATGACAACTCATGTCTATGGTTAGGAAACAGAACCATCTTTGATCAACGAGCTAGTCAAGTAGAGGCATATTGGTGACACTATGTTTGTCTATGTATTCACACATGTATTATGTTTCCGGTTAATACAATTCTAGCATGAATAATAAACATTTATCATGAAATAAGGAAATAAATAATAACTTTATTATTGCCTCTAGGGCATATTTCCTTCAGTCTCCCACTTGCACCGGAGTCAATAATCTAGATTACACAGTAATGATTCTAACACCCATGGAGCCTTGGTGCTGATCATGTTTTGCTCGTGAGAGAGGCTTAGTCAACGGGTCCGCAACATTTAGACCCGTATGTATCTTGCAAATCTCTATGTCTCCCACCTGGACTTGATCCCGGATGGAATTGAAGCGTCTCTTGATGTGCTTGGTTCTCTTGTGAAATCTGGATTCTTTTGCCAAGGCAATTGCACCAGTATTGTCACAAAAGATTTTCATTGGACCCGATGCACTAGGTATGACACCTAGATCGGATATGAACTCCTTCATCCATACTCCTTCATTTGCTGCTTCCGAAGCAGCTATGTACTCCGCTTCACACGTAGATCCTGCCACGACGCTTTGTTTAGAACTACACTAACTGACAGCTCCACCGTTCAATATAAACACGTATCCGGTTTGCGATTTAGAATCGTCCGGATCAGTGTCAAAGCTTGCATCGACGTAACCATTTATGACGAGCTCTTTGTCACCTCCATAAACGAGAAACATATCCTTAGTCCTCTTTAGGTACTTCAGGATGTTCTTGACCGTTGTCCAGTGATCCACTCCTGGATTACTTTGGTACCTCCCTGCTAAACTAATAGCAAGGCACACATCAGGTCTGGTACACAACATTGCATACATGATAGAGCCTATGGTTGAAGCATAGGGAACACTTTTCATTTTCTCTCTATCTTCTGCAGTGGTCGGGCATTGAGTCTTACTCAACTTCACACCTTGTAACACAGGCAAGAACCCTTTCTTAGATTGATCCATTTTGAACTTCTTCAAAACTTTATCAAGGTATGTGCTTTGTGAAAGTCCAATTAAGCGTCTTGATCTATCTCTATAGATCTTGATGCCCAATATATAAGCAGCTTCACCGAGGTCTTTCATTGAAAAACTCTTATTCAAGTATCCTTTTATGCTATCCAGAAATTCAATATCATTTCCAATCAATAATATGTCATCTACATATAATATTAGAAATGCTACAAAGCTCCCACTCACTTTCTTGTAAATACAGGCTTCTCCAAAAGTCAGTATAAAACCATATGCTTTGATCACACTATCAAAACGCTTATTCCAACTCCGAGAGGCTTGGACAAGTCCATAAATTGATCGCTGGAGCTTGCACACTTTGTAGTACCCTTTGGATCGATAAAACCTTCAGGTTGCATCATATACAACTCTTCTTCCAGAAATCCATTCAGGAATGCAGTCTTTACATCCATTTGCCAAATTTCATAATCATAAAATGCGATAATTGCTAACATGATTCAGATGGACTTAAGCATCGCTACGGGTGAGAAGGTCTCATCATAGTCAACTCCTTGAACTTGTCGAAAACCTTTCATGACAAGTCGAGCTTTGTGGACAGTAACGTTACCGTTAGCGTCAATCTTCTTCTTGAAGATCCATTTATTCTCGATGGCTTGCCGATCATCGGGCAAGTCAACCAAAGTCCATACTTTGTTCTCATGCATAGGTCCCATCTCAGATTTCATGGCTTCAAGCCATTTTGCGGAATCTGGGCTCATCATCGCTTCCTCGTAGTTCGTAGGCTCGTCACGGTCAAGTAACATGACCTCCAGAACAGGATTACCGTACCACTCTGGTGCGGATCTTACTGTGGTTGACCTACGAGGTTCAGTAGTAACTTGATCTGAAGTTTCATGATCATCATCATTAGCTTCCTCACTAATTGGTGTAGGTGTCACAGGAACTGGTTTCTGTGATGAACTACTCTCCAATAAGGGATCAGGTACAGTTACCTCATCAAGTTCTACTTTCCTCCCACTCACTTCTTTCGAGAGAAACTCCTTCTCTAGAAAGGATCCATTCTTAGCAACAAATGTCTTGCCTTCGGATCTGTGATAGAAGGTGTACCCAACAGTCTCTTTTGGGTATCCTATGAAGACACATTTCTCCGATTTGGGTTCGAGCTTATCAGGTTGAAGCTTTTTCACACAAGCATCGCAACCCCAAACTTTAAGAAACGGCAACTTTGTCTTCTTGCCAAACCACAGTTCATAAGGCGTCGTTTCAATGGATTTCGATGGTGCCCTATTTAACGTGAATGCAGCCATATCTAAAGCATAACCCCAAAATGATAGCGGTAAATCAGTAAGAGACATCATAGATCGCACCATATCTAGTAAAGTACGATTATGACATTTGGACACACCATTATGCTGTGGTGTTCCGGGTGGCGTGAGTTGCGAAACTATTCCACATTGTTTCAAATGTAGACCAAACTCGTAACTCAAATATTCTCCTCCACAATCAGATCGTAGAAACTTTATTTTCTTGTTATGATGATTTTCCACTTCACTCTAAAATTCTATGAACTTTTCCAATGTTTCAGACTTATGTTTCATTAAGTAGATATACCCATATCTGCTCAAATCATCCGTGAAGGTGAGAAAATAACGATACCCGTCGCGAGCCTCAATATTCATTGGACCACATACATCAGTATGTATGATTTCCAACAAATATGTTGCTCGCTCCATTGTTCCGGAGAACGGAGTTTTAGTCATCTTGCCCATGAGGCATGGGTCACAAGTACCAAGTGATTCATAATCAAGTGATTCCAGAAGTCCATCAGTATGAAATTTCTTCATGCGCTTTACACCAATATGACCCAAATGGCAGTGCCACAAATAACTAGCACTATCATTATCAACTCTACATCTTTTGGCTTCAACATTATGAATATGTGTATCACTACTATCGAGATTCAATACAAATAGACCACTCTTCAAGGGTGCATGACCATAAAAGATATCACTCATATAAATAAAACAACCATTATTCTCATATTTAAATGAATAACCATCTTGCATCAAACAAGATCCAGATATAATGTTCATGCTTAACGCTGGCACCAAATAACAATTATTTAGGTCTAAAACTAATCCCGAAGGTAGATGTAGAGGTAGCGTGCCGACGGCGATCACATCGACTTTGGAACCATTTCCCACGCGCATCGTCACCTCGTCCTTAGCCAGTCTTCGCTTAATCCGTAGTCCCTGTTTTGAGTTGCAAATATTAGCAACAAAACCAGTATCAAATACCCAGGTGCTACTGCGAGCTCTAGTAAGGTACACATCAATAACATGTATATCACATATACCTTTGTTCACCTTGCCATCCTTCTTATCCGCCAAATACTTGGGGCAGTTCCGCTTCCAGTGACCAGTCCCTTTGCAGTAGAAGCACTCAGTCTCAGGCTTAGGTCCAGACTTGGGTTTCTTCTCTTGAGCAGCAACTTGTTTGCCGTTCTTCTTGAAGTTCCCTTTCTTCTTCTTCCCTTTACTCTTTTTCTTGAAACTGGTGGTCTTGTTGACCATCAACACTTGATGATCCTTCTTGATTTCTACCTCCGCAGCCTTTAGCATTGCGAAGAGCTCGGGAATCGTCTTATCCATCCCTTGCATATTATAGTTCATCACGAAGCTCTTGTAGCTTGGTGGCAGTGATTGAAGAACTCTGTCAATGACACTATCAACCGAAGATTAACTCCCAGCTGAGTCAAGTGATTATGGTACCCAGACATTCTGAGTATATGTTCACTGACAGAACTATTCTCCTCCATCTTGCAGCTGTAGAATGCTACCTGTTGAGCACTGCGTTGGTTTTTCCCCGAAGAGGAAGGGATGATGCAGAAAAGTAGCGTAAGTATTTCCCTCAGTTTTTGAGAACCAAGGTATCAATCCAGTAGGAGGCTACGCGCGAGTCCCTCGTACCTGCACAAAACAAATAAATCCTCACAACCAACGCGATAAGGGGTTGTCAATCCCTACACGGCCACTTACGAGAGTGAGATCTGATAGATATGATAAGATAATATTTTTGGTATTTTTATGATAA
This sequence comes from Triticum aestivum, assembly GCF_018294505.1. NCBI lineage: Eukaryota > Viridiplantae > Streptophyta > Magnoliopsida > Poales > Poaceae > Triticum > Triticum aestivum. Next base: position 414,789,078 of record NC_057797.1, on the reverse strand, counting down.
AGATCCAAAGTAAAATAAAAGCAAAGTAAATAGAAAAGGAAATAACTAAGTATTGGAAGATTAATATGATGAAGATAGACCCGGGGGCCATAGGTTTCACTAGTGGCTTCTCTCAAGAGCATAAGTATTTTACGGTGGGTGAACGAATTACTGTTGAGCAATTGACAGAATTGAGCATAGTTATGAGAATATCTAGGTATGATCATGTATATAGGCATCACGTCCGAGAAAAGTAGACGGACTCCTGCCTGCATCTACTACTATTACTCCACTCATCGACTGCTACCCAGCATGCATCTAGAGTATTAAGTTCATGAAAACAGAGTAACACCTTAAGCAAGATGACATGATGTAGAGGGATAAACTCATGCAATATGATGAAAACCCCATCTTTTTATCCTCGATGGCAACAATACAATACGTGCCTTGCTGCCCCTACTGTCACTGGGAAAGGACACCGCAAGATTGAACCCAAAGCTAAGCACTTCTCCTATTGCAAGAAAGATCAATCTAGTAGGCCAAACCAAACTGATAATTCGAAGAGACTTGCAAAGATAACCAATCATACATAAAAGAATTCAGAGAAGATTCAAACATTGTTCATAGATAGACTTGATCATAAACCCACAATTCATCGGTCTCAACAAACACACCGCAAAAAGAAGATTACATCGAATAGATCTCCACAAGAGAGGGGGAGAACATTGTATTGAGATCCAAAAAGAGAGAAGAAGCCATCTAGCTAATAACTATGGACCCGTAGGTCTGAGGTGAACTACTCACACTTCATCGGAGGGGCTATGGTGATGATGTAGAAGCCCTCCATGATGGATACCCCCTCCGGCGGAGCTCCGGAACAGGCCCCAAGATGGGATCTCATGGATACAGAAAGTTGCGGCGGTGGAATTAGGGTTTTGGCTCCGTATCTGATCGTTTGGGGGTACGTAGGTATATATAGGAGGAAGGAGTACGTCGGTGGAGCAACAGGGGGCCCACGAGGGTGGAGGGCGCGCCTGGGGGGGGTAGGCGCGCCCCCTACCTCGTGGCCTCCTCCTTTGTTTCTTGACGTAGGGTCCAAGTCTCCTGGATCATGTTCGGTGAGAAAATCACGTTCCCGAAGGTTTCATTCCGTTTGGACTCCGTTTGATATTCCTTTTCTTCGAAACCCTAAAATAGGCAAAAAAACAGCAATTCTGGGCTGGGCCTCCGGTTAATAGGTTAGTCCCAAAAATAATATAAAAGTGGATAACAAAGCCCAATAATGTCCAAAACAGTAGATAATATAGCATGGAGCAATCAAAAATTATAGATACGTTGGAGACGTATCAAGCATCCCCAAGCTTAATTCCTGCGCGTCCTCGAGTAGGTAAATGATAAAAACAGAATTTTTGATGCGGAGTGCTACTTGGCATAATTTTAATGTAATTCTTCTTAATTGTGGTATGAATATTCAGATCCGAAATATTCAAGATAAAAGTTCATATTGACATAAAAATAATAATACTTCAAGCATACTAACTAAGCAATTATGTCCTCTCAAAATAACATGGCCAAAGAAAGTTCATCCCTACAAAATCATATAGTTTAGTCATGCTCCATTTTCGTCACACAAGAATGCTCTCATCATGCACAACCCCGATGACAAGCCAAGCAATTGTTTCATACTTTAGTAATCTCAAACCTATAAACTTTCACACAATATATGAGCGCGAGCCATGGATATAGCACTATGGGTGGAATAGAATATGATGATGGGGGTTATGTGGAGAAGACAAAAAAGAGGAGAAAGTCTCACATGAACGAGGCTAATCAATGGGCTATGGAGATGCCCATCGATTGATGTTAATGGAAGGAGTAGGGATTGCCATGCAACGGATGCACTAGAGCTATAAATCTATGAAAGCTCAACGAAAGAAACTAAGTGGGCGTGCATCCAACTTGCTTGCTCACGAAGACCTAGGGCACTTGAGGAGGCCCATTGTTGGAATATACAAGCCAAGTTCTATAATGAAAAATTCCCATTAGTATATGAAAGTGACAAAACAAAAGACTCTCTATCATGAAGATTATGGTGCTACTTTGAAGCACAGGTGTGGAAAAAGGATAGTAGCATTGTCCCTCCTTTTTTTATTTGTTTGGCCTTTCTTTTTTTATTTGGCCTTTCTCTTTTTTTTAGGAAAATGCTCTATGAATGATGGTCATCACACTTCTATTTACTTACAACTCAAGAATTACAACTCGATACTTAGAACAAGATATGACTCTATATGAATGCCTCCGGCGGTGTACCAGGATATGCAATGAACCAAGAGTGACATGTATGAAAGAATTATTAATAGTGGCTTTGCCACAATACTATGTCAACTACATGATCATGCTAAGCAATATGACAATGATGAATGTGTCATGATAAACGGAATGGTGGAAAGTTACATGGCAATATATCTCGGAATGGCTATGGAAATGCCATAATAGGTAGGTATGGTGGATGTTTTGAGGAACATATAAGGAGGTTTATGTGTGAAAGAGCGTATCATATCACGGGGTTTGGATGCACCGGCGAAGTTTGCACCAACTCTCAATGTGAGAAAGGGCAATGCACGGTACCGAAGAGGCTAGCAATGATGGAAGGGTGAGAGTGCGTATAATCCATGGACTCAACATTAGTCACAAAGAACTCACATACTTATTGCAAAAATCTACAAGTCATCAAAAACCAAGCACTACGCGCATGCTCCTAGGGGGATAGATTGGTAGGAAAAGACCATCGCTCGTCCCCGATCGCCACTCATAAGGAAGACAATCAAATAACACCTCATGTTTCAAGTTTGTTACATAATGTTTACCATACGTGCATGCTACGGGACTTGCAAACTTCAACACAAGCATTTCTCAAATTCACAACTACTCAACTAGCACGACTTTGATATTATTACCTCCATATCTCAAAACAATCATCAAGCATCAAACTTCTCTTAGTATTCAAAACACTCATAAGAAAAAATTATTAATCTTGAACACCTAGCATATTAAGGATTATTTAAGCAAATTACCTGTTATTTAAGACTCTCAAAATAATCTAAGTGAAGCATGAGAGATCAATAGTTTCTATAAAACAAATCCACCACCGTGCTCTAAAATATATAAGTGAAGTACTAGAGCAAAACTATATAACTCAAATGATATAAGCGAAGCACATAGAGTATTCTAACAAATTCCAAATCATGTATGGCTCTCTCAAAGGTGTGTACAGCAAGGATGATTGCCGTAAACTAAAAAGCAAAGACTCAAATCATACAAGACGCTCCAAGCAAAACACATATCATGTGGTGAATAAAAATATAGCTCCAAGTAAGGTTACCGATAGAAGTAGACGAAAAGAGGGGATGCCTTCCAGGGCATCCCCAAGCTTTGGCTTTTAGGTGTCCTTAGATTATCTTGGGGGTGCCATGGGCATCCCCAAGCTTAGGCTCTTTCCACTCCTTGTTCCATAATCCATCAAATCTTTACCCAAAACTTGAAAACTTCACAACACAAAACTTAAAGTAGAAAATCTCGTGAGCTCCGTTAGCGAAAGAAAACAAAAGACCACTTCAAGGTACTGTAATGAACTCATTCTTTATTTATATTGGTGTTAAACCTACTGTATTCCAACTTCTTTATGGTATATAAACTATTTTACTACCCATAGATTCATCAAAATAAGCAAACAACACATGAAAAACAGAATCTGGCAAAAACAGAACAGTCTGTAGTAATCTGTAGCTAGCGCAAGATCTGGAACCCCACAAATTCTAAAATAAATTGCTGGACGTGAGGAATTTATATATTAATCATCTTCAAAAAGAATTAACTAAATATCACCTTCCAAATAAAAATGGCAGCAGTTCTCGTGAGCGCTAAAGTTTCTGTTTTTTACAGCAAGATATCAAGACTTTCCCCAAGTCATCCCAACGGTTCTACTTGGCACAAACACTAATTAAACACAAAAAACACAACCTAAACAGAGGCTAGATAAATTATTTATTACTAAACAGGAGCAAAAAGCAAGTAATAAAAATAAAATTGGGTTGCCTCCCAACAAGCGCTATCGTTTAACGCCCCTAGCTAGGCATAAAAAGATGGAGATCTAGGTATCACCATCTTTGGTAGGCAATCCATAAGTGGCTTTCATAATAGATTCATAAGGTAATTTAATTTTATTTCTAGGAAAGTGTTCCATGCCTTTCCTTAACGGAAATTGGAATCTAATATTTCTTTCCTTCATATCAATAATTGCACCAATTGTTCTAAGGAAAGGTCTACCAAGAATAATAGGACATGAAGGATTGCAATCTACGTCTAGAACAATAAAATCTACGGGTACATAATTCCTATTTGCAACAATAAGGACATCATTAATTCTTCCCATAGGTTTCTTAATAGTGGAATCCGCAAGATGCAAGTTTAGAGAGCAATCATCAAAATCACGGAAACCTAACAAATCGCACAAAGTCTTTGGAATCGTGGAAACACTAGCAGCCAAATCACATAAAGCATAGAACTCATGATCTTTAATCTTAATTTTAATAGTTGGTTCCCACTCATCATAAAGTTTTCTAGGGATAGAAACTTCCAATTCAAGTTTTTCTTCATAAGTTTGCATTAAGGCATCAACGATATGTTTAGTGAACGCTTTATTTTGACTATAAGCGTGAGGAGAATTTAGCACGGATTGCAATAAGGAAATACAATCAATCAAAGAGCAATTTTCATAATTAAATTCCTTGAAATCCAAAATAGTGGGTTTAGCAACATCTAGGGTTTTAATTTCTTCGATCCCACTTTCATCAATTTTAGCATCAAGATCTAAAAACTCCGAATTCTTGGAATGCCTTCTAGGTAAAGGTGGATCATATTCAGTCCCAGCATTATTAAGATTCATATTGCAAAACAAAGATTTAATAGGGGACACATCAATAACTTTTAGATCTCCATCTTTATTTTCATAGGGATCTGGTTTAGCGGCCATCCTATTAACTAAGGTAGCCTGCTTATCCAAAATTTCAGCAGTCAATTTCTCAAGACGAGAAATTTGGGATCTTAAACCATCAAATTCTTTAGGCATATCATCGAGCTCTTTATTCATAGAACTCATAAAACTTTTTTGTTCCTTAAGCTCGTTTCTAAAGAAGCTATTATGCTCGAATTGCAAGACCATAAAACTCCTAATGTTGTTTTCGATTTCTTCTAACCTTTTAAGGTGAAGATCACCAAATCGGGGTAGGGCCATCAAGACAACCAAGCAATCCCACACACAAGCAAAAAAAAGCAAGCAGGCAAAAAGAGGCAAACGGGAAAGAGAGGGAGGACAGAGAGAGAGAGAGAGCGAATAAAATGGCAAGGGTGAAGTGGGGGAGAGGAAAATAAGAGGAAAATGGCAAATAATGTAATGCGGGAGATAGGAATTGTGATGGGTACTTGGTATATTGACTTTTGCGTAGACTCCCTGCCAACGGTGCCAGAAATCCTTCTTGCTACCTCTTGAGCACTGCGTTGGTTTTTCCCCGAAGAGGAAGGGATGATGCAGCAAAGTAGCATAAGTATTTCCCTCAGTTTTTGAGAACCAAGGTATCAATCCAGTAGGAGGCTACGCGCGAGTCCCTCGTACCTGCACAAAACAAATAAATCCTCGCAACCAACGCGATAAGGAGTTGTCAATCCCTACATGGCCACTTACAAGAGTGAGATCTGATAGATATGATAAGATAATTTTTTTGGCATTTTTTATGATAAAGATGCAAAGTAAAATAAAAGCAAAGTAAATAGCAAAGGAAATAACTAAGTATTGGAAGATTAATATGATGAAGGTAGACCCGGGGGCCATAGGTTTCACTAGTGTCTTCTCTCAAGAGCATAAGTATTCTATGGTGGGTGAACGAATTACTGTTGAGCAATTGACAGAATTGAGCATAGTTATGAGAATATCTAGGTATGATCGTGTATATAGGCATCACGTCCGAGACAAGTAGACTGACTCCTGCCTGCATCTACTACTATTACTCCACTCATCGACCGCTATCCAGTATGCATCTAGAGTATTAAGTTCATGAAAACAGAGTAACGCCTTAAGCAAGATGACATGATGTAGAGGGATAAACTCATGCAATATGATGAAAACCCCATCTTGTTATCCTCGATGGCAACAATACAATATGTGCCTTGCTGCCCCTACCGTCACTGGGAAAGGACACCGCAAGATTGAACCCAAAGCTAAGCACTTCTCCTATTGCAAGAAAGATCAATCTAGTTGGCCAAACCAAACTGATAATTCAAAGAGACATGCAAAGATAACCAATCATACATAAAAGAATTCAGAGAAGATTCAAATATTGTTCATAGATAGACTTGATCATAAACCCACAATTCATCGGTCTCAACAAACACACCGCAAAAAGAAGATTACATCGAATAGATCTCCACAAGAGAGGGGGAGAACATTGTATTGAGATCCAAAAAGAGAGAAGAAGCCATCTAGCTAATAACTATGGACCCGTAGGTTTGAGGTGAACTACTCGCAATTCATCGGAGGGGCTATGGTGATGATGTAGAAGCCCTCCGTGATGGATACTCCCTCCGGCGGAGCTCCGGAACAGGCCCCAAGATGGGATCTCGTGGATGCAGAAAGTTGTGGCGATGGAATTAGGGTTTTGGCTCTGTATCTGATTGTTTGGGGGTACGTAGGTATATATAGGAGGAAGGAGTACGTTGGTGGAGCAACAGGGGGCCCACGAGGGTGGAGGGCGCGCCTGGGGGGTAGGCGCGCCCCCTACCTTGTGGCCTCCTCCTTTGTTTCTTGACGTAGGGTCCAAGTCTCCCGGATCATGTTCGGTGAGAAAATCACGTTGCCGAAGGTTTCATTCCATTTGGACTCCATTTGATATTCCTTTTCTTCGAAACCCTAAAATAGGCAAAAAACAACAATTCTGGGCTGGGCCTCCGGTTAATAGGTTAGTCCCAAAAATAATATAAAAGTGGATAATAAAGCCCAATAATGTCCAAAATAGTAGATAATATAGCATGGAGCAATCAAAAATTATAGATACGTTGGAGACGTATCATATAACTTATTGGAGACTTCATATCTCTCAATCCGGGCATTTGCTTGAAATATTAACTTCAACTCCTGGAACATCTCATATGCTCCATGACGTTCAAAAACGTAGTTGAAGTCCCGGTTCTAAGCCGTAAAGCATGGCACACTGTATTATCGAGTAGTCATCAGCTTTGCTCTGCCAGACATTCATAACATCTGGCGTTGCTCTTGCATCGGGTTTGGCACCTAGCGGTGCTTCCAGGACGTAATTCTTCTATGTAGCAATGAGGATAATCCTCAAGATACGGACCCACTCCATGTAATTGCTACCATCAACTTTCTACTTTGCTTTCTCAAGGAATGCATTAAAATTCAACGGAGCAACAACACGGGCCATCTATCTACAATAAAATAGACAAGCAAAATACTGTCAGGTACTAAGTTCATGATAAATTTAAGTTCAATTAATCAAATTACTTAAGAACTCCCGCTTAGATAGACATCCCTCTAATCATCTAAGTGATCACGTGATCTATATCAACTAAACCATAACCGATCATCACATGAAATGGAGTAGTTTTCAATGGTGAATATCACTATGTTGATCATATCTACTATATGATTCACGCTCGACCTTTCGGTCTCAGTGTTTCGAGGCCATATCTGCATATGCTAGGCTCGTCAAGTTTAACCTGAGTGTTCTGTGTGTGTAAAACTGTCTTACACCCATTGTAGATGAACGTTGAGCTTATCACACCCGATCATCACGTGGTGTCTCGGCACGATGAACTTTGGCAACGGTGCATACTCAGGGAGAACACTTTTACCTTGAAATTTAGTGAGAGATCATCTTATAATGCTACCTTCAAACAAAGCAGAATAAGATGCATAAAGGATAAACATCACATGCAATCAATATAAGTGATATGATATGGCCATCATCATCTTGTGCCTTTGATCTCCATCTCCAAAGCACCGTCATGATCACCATCATCACTGGCGCGACACCTTGATCTCCATCGTAGCATCGTTGTCGTCTCGCCAACTATTGTTTCTACGACTATCGCTACCGCTTAGTCATAAAGTAAAGCAATTACAGAGCGATTGCATTGCATACAATAAAGCGACAACCATATGGCTCCTGCCAGTTGCCGATAACTCCATTACAAAACATGATCATCTCATACAATAAAGTATAGCATCATGCCTTGACCATATCACATCACAACATGCCCTGCAAAAACAAGTTAGACGTCCTCTACTTTGTTGTTGCAAGTTTTACGTGGCTGCTACGGGTTGAGCAAGAACCGTTCTTACCTACGCATCAAAACCACAACGATAGTTTGTCAAGTTAGTGTTGTTTTAACCTTCTCAAGGACCGGGCGTAGCCACACTCGGTTCAACTAAAGTTGGAGAAACTGACACCCGCCAGCCACCTGTGTGCAAAGCACGTCGATAGAACCAGTCTCGCGTAAGCGTATGCGTAATGTCGGTCTGGGCCGCTTCATCCTACAATACCGCCGAACCAAAGTATGACATGGTGGTAAGCAGTATGACTTGTATCGCCCAAAACTCACTTGTGTTCTACTCGTGCCACTGTTGGGGAACATAGTAATTTTAGAAAATTTCCTATGCACACACAAGATCATGGTGATGCATAGCAACGAGAGGGGAGAGTGTCGTCCATGTACCCTCATAGACCGTTAAGCAGAAGCATTATAAAAACGCGGTTGACATAGTCGTACGTCTTCACGATCGACCGATCCTCAACACTGAACGTACGGCACCTCCGCATTCAGCAAACGTTCAGCTCGGTGACGTCCAGCGAACTCACGATCTAGTAGAGCTCGGGGAAGAGTTTCGTCAGCACGACGGCGTGGTGACGATGTTGATGAAGCTACCGACGCAGGGCTTCACCTAAGCACCACTACGATATAACCGAGGTGGATTATGGTGGAGGGGGGCATCGCACACGGCTAAGAGATCAACAGATCAATTGTTGTGTCTATGGGATGCCCCCTACCCCCGTATATAAAGGAGCTAGGGGGGAGGCAGCCAGCCAAGGAGGAAGGCGCGCCAAGGGGGGAGTCCTACTCCCATCAGGAGTAGGACTCCCTCTTTTCCTAGTTGGAGTAGGAGAGGAGAAGGAAGGGAGAGAGGAAGAGAAGGAAAGGGGGGCGCCGCCCCCCTCCTTGTCCAATTCGGACTAGAGGGGGAGGGGGCGCACGACTGCCCTTGTCCTCTTCTCCCACTAAGGCCCATTAGGCCCAATATACTCCCCGGGGGGTTCCAGTGACCCCCGGTACTCCGGTAAATGTCCGAGACCTCCCGAAACACTTTCGATGTCTGAACATAGTCATCCAATATATCGATCTTTACGTCTCGACCATTTCGAGACTCCTCTCATGTTCGCGATCATATCCGGGACTCCGAACTACCTTTGGTACATCTAAATACAAAAACTCACCATACCAATCGTCATAAAACTTTAAGCGTGCGGACCCTACATGTTCGATAACTATGTATACATGACCGAGACATGTCTCCGGTCAATAACCAATAGCGGAACCTGGATGCTCATATTGGTTCCTACATATTCTACGAATATCTTTATCGGTCAAACCGCATAAGAACATACGTTGTTCCCTTTGTCATCGGTATGTTACTTGCCCGAGATTCAATCGTCCGTATCTCAATACCTAGTTCAATCTCGTTAACGGCAAGTCTCTTTACTTGTTCTGTAATGCAACATCCCGCAACTAACTCATTAGTCACATTGCTTGCAAGGCTTATAGTGATGTGCATTACCGAGAGGGCCTAGAGATACCTCTCCGACAATTGGAGTGACAAATCCTAATTTTGATCTATGCCAACTCAACAAGTACCATCGGAGACACCTGTAGAGCACCTTTATAATCATCCAGTTACGTTGTGACGTTTGGTAGCACACAAAGTGTTCCTCCGGTAATCAGGAGTTGCATAATCTCATAGTCATAGGAACATGTATAAGTCATGAAGAAAGCAATAGTAGTAAACTAAAACGATCAAGTGCTAAGCTAACGGAATGGGTCAAGTCAATCATATTATTCTTCTAATGATGTGATCCTGTTTATCAAATGATAACTCATGTCTATGGTTAGGAAACATAACCATCTTTGATCAACGAGCTAGTCAAGTAGAGGCATACTAGTGACACTATGTTTGTCTATGTATTCACACATGTATTATGTTTCCGGTTAATACAATTCTAGCCTGAATGATAAACATTTATCATGAAATAAGGAAATAAATAATAACTTTATTATTGCCTCTAGGGCATATTTCCTTTAGATATACGATATACATGGATCGTGCAAACATAATTCTGTGGCTTTGATATTATTTTATCTGTATTTCTATCATTTAAGAAATAAATTGAAGTTACCACTCCATCGATGTGTACATGTATCATCGCGATATCAGTGGGATTAAATGTTTGAAACTTTCACACTCCATAGACACCCAAATTTACCTGGATTGGCCACATTAATGCTATCTGAATATATAAAAAATCATTTTCATGAGTTATGTTAATAATGCAACCAATTTTTTTTGAAGGCCTAACAGTTCAAAAAATGAGAATAATGCATGCATGCTCCACCTTATCCAAAGTTTTTTCCTCTTCAACGTACATGAGCTCCAGGTCGTGGTGTCATTTATCTCCTTTTCATATTCCTCCTGAAAAATAGCAGTAGCACAACACATGAGACAAAAAACTAAGCATTGTCAAGTGCATCTTATTCCCTCCATCAAGAAATATAAGGATGATGCCTGCTTATTAACCACTGGGCATGATTTTCTTTATCATATTGTATTACTAATATAAAAACATGAACTAATTTATTAGCACTACAACTGTTTCCGAACTGGTGGATGCCCATGACAAAAACATGAACTAAGAAAAAACATGAACTAACTTATCTTTGGTTGTCTCCCCTATTGATGTACAAGAATAGTTTCTTATAAATTTCACAAATCCTTCCTATGTTAATGCTTCTTCTCTATTTCGACTAACAACACATGGGAATGTACGATCATGAGCCTGTAGCAACAGACAGGCATCAAGAACTATTTTTTGTGAGATCTTATAAGACTTAGTGTTACTATTTTTTATCTGTTTAGACAATTCTTCGAATGACACATCCATCTGCCATCATCATGTAACTGTATAACCTGAATCAAAAGAATATTAAAATTTAAAAAAATAAACAATTGTTGTGAAAGGACAATATATGGCAGGCATAAAATATTATTATATGTTAATGCCATTACCACATAGCTTAAGAATCAAGTAAATTTGTACTATATCAAAACTATATCTCCACGAAAAATCTCATTTCGATCATACCAGTCGTCTTAATCAATTGAGCGCATATGTTTTTGGAATGCTAAATAAGTGGTACCAACTCAATAATTTAGCATGACATGTAAATAAAAGAAAATATTTCACCCTTACTAACAATGCATTGCCACAAATACACCTCAATATATGGCACTCTCCAATTACAAACCCCTATGGGAGAATTTCTGCGTACAAGAAATGGCAAAGTAATTAAATAAAAAACTATCATACCATATTTGAACAACTATTAACAAGGTGTGGGACGACCCTTAACTAAGTAGACAATTACTCGTTTGAATATGAAAATAGAACGAATACAAAGTAGTCCCTGTTTAAGACTAAAGAGACTGGATGGCGACGGCATGCGGGCTTCTCAACATCGTACACACATTAAAGGGAAAATTGGTGTATCTATGTTCATTTACAACTCAGCTTTGGAAATGGTACATGTAGATAAAGAAAAAGATGCCACTGAACCCACTTGTGAAAAGAGGAAAAGGCATTACCTTAAGGAAATCAAAGCTTTACATAAGAACTCATGCAATTGTCACTTAATAAGCAAAATCTATGTATACAGATGTGGTATTAATAGACCCTTCTATTGCCTTTTAGAATAATAAGGTAAGGCTGCTGATAAACAAAAAAACTCCAGCAATTTTCAAGGATTGCTGATGAACTGCAATGGGTGAAAAGCAAGTTTACTTGCCTATCAGTTTGGTGGGTGGATCTCTAATGAAGAAAACAATAGGCATGACTTCAAAACTGCTATATTGATATTTGAAGAAACAACGGGAAAGCAACACTAACGTATCCGAAACAATTTAGCTAGCTAAGGCATACACAATCAACAACAACTCAGGATCTGCATTCTCTAAATACGCCTTTCAGCAACAGAAGGTAATCAACGGATGCCTCAGTTTGCCACATCTCACAGTCTCCTCTCCAGCCTGCATAGGCCAACAACCAAGCACATTCAACACGGAAAGAAACTTTAGAAAACAATATATAAATAAAAAGAAAATCTATTTTCAGAACTTCACATCATGTAAAACAAAATCTAGTTTCAGCACTTGCAGGCATTGACAACCCTCACATGTCGAACAAAATCGAGTTTTAGCACTTCACATCATGGCCATAGTTAATCCCTAGTTCTTGCAGAACAATATATAAAGAAGCTTTAGAAAACAATATATAAAGATACCTGGCATGTATATAGAACAGAGAAATTAAGCCATAGAAAAAGAAACGTTTGCCCCTGACATAATGTAACTTGTTGATACGTCTTCGTCGTATCTACTTTCCAAACACCTTTGCCCTTGTTTTGGACTCTAACTTGCATGATTTGAATGGAACTAACCCGAAATGACACTGTTTTCAGCAGAATTGCCATGATATTATTTTTGTGCAGAAATAAAAGTTCTCGGAATGACCTGAAAATCAACGGAGATTATTTTTGGAATATATAAAAAATACTGGAAGAAGAATCCACGTCAGGGGGCCCACACCCTATTGATACGTCTCCGTCGTATCTATAATTTTTGATTGTTCCATGCCAATATTCTACAACTTTCATATACTTTTGGCAACTTTTTATACTATTTTTTGGACTAACATATTGATCCAGTGCCCAGTGTCAGTTCCTGTTTGTTGCATGTTTTATGTTTGGCAGAAAACCCATATCAAACGGAATCCAAACGGGATAAAAACGGATGGGGAATATTTTTGGAATATTTGGAGAATATGGGAAGAAAATCAATGCGAGACGGTGCTTGAGGGAGGCACGAGGCAGGGGGCGCGCCCCACCCCATGGGCGCGCCCCTGACCCTCGTGGGCCCCTTGTAAGGCGGTTAATGCCCTTCTTCGGCCGCAAGAAAGCTAATTTTCAGAAAAAAATCTCGGCGAAGGTTTCAGTCCAATCGGAGTTACGGATATCCATATATATACGAAACGGTGAAAGGGCAGCCAGAGAGAACGCAGAAACAGAGAGAGACAGAGAGACAGATCCAATGTCGGAGGGGCTCTCGCCCCTCCCATGCTATGGAGACCAAGGACCAGAGGGGAAACCCTTCTCCCATCTAGGGAGGAGGTCAAGGAAGAAGAACAAGGAGGGGGCCCCTCTCCCCCTCTCTTCCGGTGGCACCGGAACACTGCCAGGGCCATCATCATCACCACAATCTTCACCAACAACTTCACCGCCATCATCACCAACTCTTCCCTCCTCTATGCAGCGGTGTAACCCCTCTCTTACCCGCTGTAATCGCTACTTAAACATGGTGCTCAACGCTATATATCATTTCCCAATGATGTATGGCTATCCTATGGTGTTTGAGTAAATCTGTTTTGTCCTATGGGTTATTTGATGATCGTGATTGGTTTGAGTTGCATGTTTTATTATTGGTGCTGTCCTATGGTGCTCTCCATGTCACGCAAGCGTGAGGGGTTCCCGCTGTAGGGTTTGCAATATGTTCATGATTTGCTTATGGTGGGTGGCGTGAGCGACAGAAGCGCATACCCGAGTAAGTAGGTTGTTTGCGTATGGGATAAAGTGAACTTGATACTTTAATGCTATGGTTGGGTTTTACCTTAATGATCTTTAGTAGTTGCCGATGCTTGCTAGAGTTCCAATCATAAGTGCATACGATCCAAGTAGAGAAAGTATGTTAGCTTATGCCTCTCCCTCAAATAAAATTACAATAATGATTACCGGTCTAGTTATCGATTGCCTAGGGACAAATAACTTTGTCGTAACAAAAAGCTCTTTACTAAAACTAACTTAGTTGTGTCTTTATCTAAACAGCCCATACTTTTTATTTATATGCTCTTTATTACCTTGCAAACCTATCCAACAACACCTACAAAATACTTCTAGTTTCATACTTGTTCTAGGTAAAGCGAACGTCAAGCGTGCGTAGAGTTGTATCGATGGTCGATAGAACTTGACGGAATATTTGTTCTACCTTTAGCTCATCATTGGGTTCGACACTCTTACTTATTGAAAGAGGCTACAATTGATCCCCTATACTTGTGGGTTATCAAGACCTTTTTTTGGCGCCGTTGCCGGGGAGCCATAGCGTGGGGTGAATATTCTCGTGTGTGCTTGTTTGCTTTATCACTAAGTAATTTTTATTTGCTTTTCTAAGTTGTTCTTTATCTTTAGTTATGGATATGGAACATGAAATGCCAAAAAAATTAGGTGTACTTGCTACTCATGGAGATGAGGAACCTCCTAAAACCCTCGATGCTCATTATGTGAAAGATATGTACTACTTTGATAATCCCAAGAAAACCCCATTCAATTATATAATGGGAGACACGATGGATCAACGTGAATACTTTAGGGATTATCGCTTGACTCAAAAAGAGAAACTATTATGGGATCAAATTATATGTTGTATTGGTATGCTAGGCGACTATGCTTGAGATATGATTATACTTGTTGCTCTAGGATGAAGGCCCCACACCTTCCCTTTTCATGCAAATTTAATGATGATAAAACCTTGGCTTCTTATGCTAATGGTATATATGATTACTATGATGGGGAACAAACAGAAGAATTTGTTGCTTTTATGGGTGCTTATGAAATTGAATCTTTGTTTAAAGAGTGTGAACATTTTGATGATTCAGTTTATAGACCTGAAAATTTAGCTATCCTTAAATATTGCTATGAGAATTATGAATTCAATTCTGATATTGATGATTTTATTGAGAAAGTCTACTCTGTACAAGAAGAGACTAATATTTTGCAGGAGTCTATGGAAGAAGAAATTGATGAAACTGTGAGTTCATTGGATGAAAAAGATGACGAGGAGAGCGAAGAACAAAAGGAGGAAGAGCAGATTAGCTACCCGTGCCTACCTTCTAATGAGAGTAACTCTTCAACTCATACATTGTTTAATTTCCCTTCGTGCTTACCGAAGGATGATTTCTATGATGATTGCTATGATCCCGTTGATTCTCTTGAAATATCCCTTTTTGATGATGCTTGCTATGCTTCTGGCCAAGATTCCAATATAAATTATGCTCATGGAGATGAACTTGCTATAGTTCCTTATGTTAAACATGAAATTGTTGCTATTGCACCCACGCATGATATTCCTATTATCTTTTTGAATTCTCCCAACTACACTATATCGGAGAAGTTTACTCTTGTTAAGGATTATATTGATGGGTTGCGTTTTACTATTACACATGATGATTTTGATAGATATAATATGCATGTGCTTGTTGTTCCTACTTGCAATTATTATGAGAGAGGAACTACATCTCCGCCTCTTTATGTTTCCAACACGAAAATTGCAAGAAACTGTTTATACTATGCATTGGCCTTTACTTTGTGTGCATGAATTGTTCTTTTATGACGTGCCGATGCATAGGAAGAGAGTTAGACTTCGTCATTACATGATATATGTTACCTTGTTCTCATTACTAAATTACAAATCATTGTTAATTAAAATTGGCTTTGATATACCTTGGGATCCGGGTGGATCCATTACTTGAGCACTATATGCCTAGCTTAATGGCTTTAAAGAAAGCGCTGCCAGGGAGACAACCCGGAAGTTTTAGAGAGTCATTTATTTCTGATGTGTGCTTTTATATAGTTTAAAGACAAAAAAATAAAGAGGGAAACCCAAAACTTTTCAAAAAGAAAAGTGAAAGTGAGATAGACGAGCATTGTGAAAGTGGGGGACATCCTTGAACTTTGTTCATGCCCATGGAAACTTTGTGAATCTTAATTACAGAAACTTTTCAATAAAAATAATTATCCCCTTATACAATTCCATTGTATTATAAAAATAATGTGCCAAGGTTTGCCTTTAGGATGTTTTAGATGCTTGTTGGTTTGTACATTGCAGGACAGAAACTTCGGTTGTAGCGCGCGATTTTACATTTTTTTTGCTAGAACGTCAAATGGTTCTGAAACTTTTTGCACTGTCTTTATATACAAATTGTTTATTTTTCCTAATTTTGGTAGAATTTTTGGAGTAACATAGGTATGGTGAATGTTCAGATTATTATAGACTATTCTGTTTTAGACAGATTCTGTTTTTGATGCATAGTTTGCTTGTTTTGATGAAACTATCGATTTATATCAGTGGATTAAGCCATGGAAACGTTATATTACAGTAGCTACAATGCAAAAACAAAATATGAATTGGTTTTCAACAGTACTTAGAGTAGTGATTTGCTTTATTATACTAGCGGATCTTACCGAGCTTTCTGTTGAGTTTTGTGTGGATGAAGTGTTCGAAGATCGAGGAGGTCTCGATGTGAGAAGAAGGAAGAGAGGCAAGAGATCAATCTTGGGGATGCCCGAGGCACCCCAAGTAAATATTCAAGGAGACTCAAGCGTCTAATCTTGGGGATGCCCCGGAAGGCATCCCGTCTTTCTTCAACAAGCATCGGTATGTTTTCGGATTCTTTTCGTTCATGCGAGATGTGCAATCTTGGAGCGTCTTTTGCATTTAGTTTTCACTTTTCTTTATGCACCATGCTGGTATGAGATAGTCCTTGGTTGATTTCTAGAATTCTCATTGCACTTCACTTATATCTTTTGAGTATGGCTTTATAGAATGCTTCATGTGCTTCGCTTATATCATTTGAAGTTTGGATTGCCTGTTTCTCTTCACATAGAAAACTGCCATTTGTAGAATGCTCTTTTGCTTCAGTTATATTTGTTAGAGCGTGGGCATACCTTTTGTAGAAAGAATTAAACTCTCTTGCTTCACTTATATCTATTTAGAGAGATGACAGGAATTGGTCATTCACATGGTTAGTCATAAAATCCTACATAAAACTTGTAGATCACTGAATATGATATGTTTGATTCCTTGCAATAGTTTTGCAATATAAATATGGTGATATTAGAGTCATGCTAGTGGGTAGTTGTGGATTGTAGAAATACTTGTGTTGAAGTTTGTGATTCCCGTAGCATGCACATATGGTGAACCGTTATGTGATGAAGTCGGAGCATGATTTATTTATTGATTGTATTCCTTATGAGTGACGGTCGGGGACGAGCGATGGGTTTTTCCTACCAATCTATCCCCCTAGGAGCATGTGTGTAGTACTTTGTTTCGATGACTAATAGATTTTTGCAATAAGTATGTGAGTTCTTTATGACTAATGTTGAGTCCATGTAGTATACGCACCCTCACCCTTCCATCATTGCTAGCCTCTTTGGTACCGTGCATTGCCCTTTCTCACCTCGAGAGTTGGTGAAAACTTCACCGGTGCATCCAAACCCCGTGATACGATACGCTCTATCACACATAATCCTCCTTATATCTTCCTTAAACAGCCACCATACCTACCTATCATGGCATTTCCATAGCCATTCCGAGATATATTGCCATGCAACTTCCATCATCATCATATACATGACTTGAGCATTCATTGTCATATTTCTTTGCATGATCGTAAGATAGATAGCATGATGTTTTCATGGCTTGTCCATTTTTTGATGTCATTGCCACGCTAGATCATTGCACATCCCGGTACACCGTCGGAGGCATTCATATAGAGTCATATTTTGTTCTAGTATCGAGTTGTAATATTGAGTTGTAAGTAAATAAAAGTATGATGATCATCATTATTAGAGCATTGTCCCATGTGAGGAAAGGATGATGGAAGCTACGATTCCCTCACAAGTTGGGATGAGTCTCCGAACTTTACAAAAAAATAAAAGAGGCCAAAGAAGCCCACAAAAAAGAGGCCAAATAAGCCCACCAAAAAAAGAGAAAAAAGAGAAAAAAGAGAAAAAAGAGAAAAAAATAAAAAATGAGAGAAAAGAGAGAAGGGACAATGTTACTATCCTTTTACCGCACTTGTGCTTCAGAATAGCACCATGTTCTTCATATAGAGAGTCACTTGAGTTATCACTTTCATATACTAGTGGGAATTTTCATTATAGAACTTGTCTTGTATATTCCGATGATGGGCTTCCTCAAATGCCCGAGGTCTTCATGAGCAAGCAAGTTGGATGCACACCCACTTAGTTTCCAGTTTGAGCTTTCATACACTTATAGCTCTTAGTGCATCCATTGCATGGCATTCCCTACTCCTCACATTGACATCAATTGATGGGCATCTCCATAGCCCGTTGATTAGCCACGTCGATGTGAGACTTTCTCCCTTTTGTCTTCTCCACACAACCTCCACCATCATATTCTATTCCACCTATAGTGCTATATCCATGGATCATGCTCATGTATTGCGTGAAAGTTGAAAAGGTTTGAGAACATCAAAAGTATGAGACAATTGCTTGGCTTGTCATCGGGGTTGTGCATGATTTGAATATTTTGTGTGGTGAAGATGGAGCATAGCCAGGCTATATGATTTTGTAGGGATAACTTTCTTTGGCCATGTTATTTTGAAAATACATGATTGCTTTATTAGTATGCTTGAAGTATTATTATCTTAATGTCAAATGATAGACTATTGCTTTGAATCACTCGTGTCTTAATATTCATGCCATGATTAGATATGTGATCAAGATTATGCTAGGTAGCATTCCACATCAAAAATTATCTTTTTTATCATTTACCTACTCGAGGACGAGCATGAATTAAGCTTGGGGATGCTGATACGTCTCCGTCGTATCTATAATTTTTTATTGTTCCATGCCAATATTCTACAACTTTCATATACTTTTGGCAACTTTTTATACTATTTTTGGGACTAACACATTGATTTAGTGCCCAGTGCCAGTTCCTGTTTGTTGCATGTTTTATGTTTTGCAGAAAACCCATATCAAACGGAATCCAAATGGGATAAAAACGGACGGGGAATATTTTTGGAATATTTGAAGAATATGGGAAGAAAATCAACGCGAGACGGTGCTCGAGGGAGGCACGAGGCAGGGGGCGCGCCCCACCCCCCTGGGTGCGCCCCTGACCCTCGTGGGCCCCTCGTTAGGCGGTTAATGCCCTTCTTCGGCCGCTAGAAAGCTAATTTTCAGCAAAAATCTCGGGGAAGGTTTCAGTCCAATCGGAGTTACGGATCTCCATATATATATATGAAACGGTGAAAGGGCATCCAGAGAGAACGCATGAACAGAGAGATATAGAGAGACAGATCCAATCTCGGAGGGGCTCTCGCCACTCCCATGCCATGGAGACCAAGGACTAGAGGGGAAACCCTTCTCCCATCTAGGGAGGAGGTCAAGGAAGAAGAAGAAGGAGGGGGCCCCTCTCCTCCTCTCTTCCAGTGGCGCCGGAACACCATCGGGGCCATCATCATCACCGCAATCTTCACCAACAATGTAACACCCGGATAATCATGCTACAGTAATCCCACGTTAACAGTGCCACGTCACCCCGATTACTGTTGCTAATCTCGCGTTGGATTAAAACTTTTCAAAATTCAAAATTTAAATAATGTCAAACATAAAAAAATTCAAACATAGAAACAAAAATGTTCGGTGGGTGTCAAATATTGCACTGGTAGTTATTGTGGAGAAAACCCATTTTTAGGAGTTGCCTAAATATGTTAAAATGATTTAAAACAGAAAAGAAAACAAATAAAAGAAAAAGAAAGAGAACACACAAAAAACAGAATAAAAGACCCCCCGGGGCTCCAGCTCAGTAGGCCACCGGCCCAACTAGGCCACGACCCACCAGGCCGGCCCATCCCCGCACTCCATGACCCCCTCCCCACTCCACCGGTCAACCCACCAACACCCCACTCCCCCCCGAAAATATCTCCCCCTCTCTCCCCCGATTGGATCGGGATCGGAGGAGGAGGAGGCCGCCGCCCGGATCGCCCGTCGCCATCCATCGCCGTTCGGAGCCCCCTCGCCGGCCTGCTTCCCCTTCGCCGCGTCGTCTCTCCGCCCTCCTCCCCGTGCCCCACTACCATCGTCCGTACATCGCCATCCTGAGCGCGCACCCTTCCTCACCCCCTCTCTCGCGCGACCCCGCCTGCCCACGTTGCGCGCGCTCGCGCTCGTCGCCGCTCCCGTGCCTACCCCTGTTGCGCCACTCGTCGCCTCGTCGTGCTCATCGCCGCTCCCGTGCCTATCCCGGCTGCGCCGCTCGTCGCCTCGAGGCGCTCGCCGCCGCCTCGCGCACGTGCTCGCGCCACCCGCCACCATGCGCACGCTCTCGCGCGCCTCGTCCGTGCCGCGACCCCGCACCCTTGCCCCCGCACGCACCCATGGCCGCGCGTGGCCGCCGCTGCCCGTCCCCTGCCGCGGTTCTGCTCCGGCCAAGCCGCCGCCCGCCACCACTGTCCTCTGCCGCCCGCGCCTCTGGCGCCCGTGCGCTCCAGCCAGCACCGCCTCCCCTACGCGCCCCAGCGCCCGCCCCGCTGCCGTCGCCGCCGAGTCGCTCCTGCTCCGCCTCCACCGCCCGCGCCCACCCCGCGGCCGCTCTCCCCGCCGTTCGCCGTGCTCACGCGCCGCCCTCCCACGTCCGGCCACTGCTTGACTCGCCGCTGCCGGGCACAACACTGGCCGGCCTCTCTGCGATCGCGCCCGTGGTCGGCCTCGGGCACGGGCACCACGCCCGTGCGCCCGCACACCCGTTTGCCCGCTATGGCCCCATTAGGCCACTGACATGGGCCCCCCAGCGCCCTGGAACGTTTAAAAAAAGAATTAAAAAATAAAATAAAATAAATAATAATAATATATCAATTAATTAATTAATTAATTAGTTAATTAATTAAGTTAATTAATTAATGTTTATTTAACCTAATTAACTAATGTTAATTAACTAAACATTAATTAGATTAGTTAAACCCTAAATAGACTAAACAGTCAATGACATGTGGGACCCACACGTCAGGTTGACCAGTCAACACCTGTGTTGACTGCTGAATAATGTTGATTTAAAATAATTAAATAAATCCTAAAAATGATTTAAATCTTTTAAAATCAATATAAAATAAAACGTAACTCGGATCGAAAAACTTTGTACATGAAAGTTGCTCAGAACGACGAGACGAATCCGGATACGAAGCCTGTTAGTCCGTCACGCATCCCTAGCATAGTGAACACGCAACTTTCCCCCTCCGATTCATCTGTCCGAACATGCGAAACACCGGGGATATTTTCCCGGATGTTTTCCTCCTTCACCGGTATCACCTTATACCGCGTTAGGGCACCCCTAGCACCGCTGCTTGTTATGTCATGCATCTCTATGCATCTGTTTGCATTATATTCATTGTTTCTTCCCCCTCTTCTCTCCGATAGACTACGAGACTGACGCCGCTGCTGGTGCCCCATCCGACTATGTTGTTAACGACCCCTACTTGGCAAAGCAACAAGGCAAGCCCCCCCCCTTGATCACCAGATATCGCCTACTCTTCTCTCTACTGCTTGCACTAGAGTAGTGTAGCATGTTACTGCTTTTCGTTAATCCTATCCTGATGCATAGCCTGTCATTGTTGCTACAGCTGTTGATACCTTACCTGCAATCCTAAATGCTTAGTATAGGATGCTAGTTTATCATCAGTGGCCCTACATTCTTGCCAGTCTGCCATGCTATACTATCGGGCCATGATCACGTCGGGTGTTGATCACGGGTATATACTATACATATTACACATAATACATGTTGTGACTAAAGTCAGGTCGGCTCATTGAGTACCCGCAAGTGATTCCGATGTTGGGGGCTGAAGGGGCAGGTGGTTCCATCCAGGTAGTGGTGGGCCTGGGTTCCCGACGGCCCCCAACTGTTACTTTGTGGCGGAGCGATAGGGTAGGTTAAGATCACCTAGGAGAAAGGTGGGCCTGGCCCTGGTCAGCGTCCGCTATTACTTCAAAATAACACGCTTAACAAGATCTTGGTATTTGATCTGAGTCTGGCCATTGGCCTATACGCACTAACCAACTACGCGGGAACAATTATGGGCACTCGACGTCGTGGTATCAGTCGAAGCCTTCGTGACATCAGCGACTGAGCGGCGCGCGCCGGGTTGGACTGGAACACCTACTCTTGTATAAGGGAGGCTAGGCCTGCTCGCCGACCGTGTACACAACGTGCAGGTGTGCAATGGGCGATGGGCCCAGACCCCTGCGCCATAGGATTTAGACCGGCGTGCTGACCTCTCTGTTGTGCCTAGGTGGGGCTGCGACGTGTTGATCTTCCGAGGCTGGGCATGACCCAGAAAAGTGTGTCCGGACAAAGGGGATAGAGCGTGTTGGGAAATGTGGTGCACCCTTGCAGGGAAGTTAATCTATTTGAATAGCCGTGATCTTCGGTAACAAGACGACTTGGAGTTGTACCTTGACCTTATGACAACTAGAATCAGATACTTAATAAAATACACCCTTCCAAGTGCCAGATACAACCGATGATCGCTCTCTCATAGGGCGACGAGGGGAGGATCATCGGGTAGGACTATGCTATGCGATGTTACTTGGTGAACTTACCATCTACTCTCTTCTACATGCTGCAAGATGGAGGCGGCCAGAAGCGTAGTCTTCGATAGGACTAGCTATCCCCCCTCTTATTCCGGCATTCTGCAGTTCAGTCCAAATATGCTACCCTTTTCCATTTGATACCAATGCATGCATATGTAGTGTAGCTCCTTGCTTACGAGTACTTTGGACGAGTACTCACAGTTGCTTTTCTCCCCCTTTCCCCCTTCCTATACCCGATTGCTGCGACCAGACGTTGGAGTCCAGGAGCAAGACGCCACCGTTGACGACGACTCCTACTACTCCTGGAGGTGCCTACTACTCCGTGCAGGCCGCTGACAATGACCAGGAGTAGTTTAGGAGGATCCCAGGCAGGAGGCATGCGCCTCTTTCGATTTGTATCCCCGTTTGTGCTAGCCTTCTTAAGGCAAACTTGTTTAACTTATGTTTGTACTCAGATATTGTTGCTTCCGCTGACTCGTCTATGATCGAGCTCTTGTATTCGAGCCCTCGAGGCCCTTGGCTTGTAATATGATGCTTGTATGACTTATTTTATTTGTAGAGTTGTGTTGTGATATCTTCCCGTGGGTCCCTGATATTGATCGTACACGTTTGCGTGTATGATTAGTGTACGATCAAATCGGGGGTGTCGCAAGTTGGCACCTGAGCCGACTACCTGTAGGATTCCCCCTTCCACACTCCTTGGCCGAAGTCGAGTCTAGACATTACAAAACTTTTTACTAACATGTATGTGTGTCTTACGGGCCCACGTCGCCATTTGGGTGGTATTAGGATCTTTTGCTCCTCGATCCTTACTCTAGGACTCTGAACTCTCTTCTACTCGGGTTAAACGAATTTACTAACTCTAGCATTAGGATCCCGTGACCACGTTCACCCCAAAGTTGGATAAGCCCTAGTTATTCCTTAGAGTAGTATATTGAACATTATCCACACTGTCATTTGACTCCTTTGAAACATTTTTGTTTTCATATGGAACCCACGAGACAGGTCGTGCACCACACGACGTCCATTGGTGCCTCAGGATCACCTGCTGTGTTGGTTGAGATGATGACCTATCTGGGTTATCGCTGGCACCCTGAGTACACCATCTACGAGGAGTATCAGGACTTTAACCAGGAGTAGTACCGTGCCATCGTCCACCTCTACTCTTGGGAGTATGACTCCACTACCGTGCTGCACACTGCTCATGGTGTTGGAGTGACTATCGACATGGTGGTCCACGATGCTGCTTATGCCGCTCTGACACGTCTTCGTGGAGAGTATTGGGAGTTGGACACCTCCCCTTTCAGGCACATTGCTATCGCATCCGATGTTGGTACGGAGGGATACTACACTGCTGCCTACTCCACTGTCACCCGAGAGCCCTTCTACCATCAGAACCTGGTTCTGCATGCTGATGGTTGGATAGAGCTAATCGAGCTCTCCGCCACGAGTTGTACACCACCCGTCAGCACCTGTACCGTGCTCTGACGCTGTTGCACCCCTCTGTCTGATCTGGTGATCTGTCGCGTTCTGTGATCTACCCTGCCAGGAGCGTGATGCCCCAGGGTGTCGACTGGCCAGATGTGGGAGGCTACTCTCCCGCACTTGGTCCTCTTCTGCCACCTGTGCGTCGGGTTTTGCACCAGAGTATCCGCAGACCCCAGGCTGCTCACGTGGAGGACTTCCCGTCACGTCACTACCAGCTGTCAGGCTACACCTACCTTCACAGTTCCTCTTGGGATTGATGTAGGCTTGCTTGTTAGTGTTAGATGCATTCACCGCGAGCCTGCGTGCCACCTATGATGTTCTTAGTTTATGTACTGAACTCTGTGTATCGAACTCTATGCATGATCTCTTTTGTAAGATATGCCAACTACTATCTAGTATCTATCATGTTCCTTTCATTATGCATGTTTCATCATGGATGGTTCTTGTCCTTGCAATTTCTCAATGCTGAACTACCCCTGTTATATATTAGCAGGATGGTTAGACCAGGTGGTCATGGTCGTGGTGGCCATCCCCCACCACCGCCTGAGTACATGGCTGGTATGATGCAATAGTTTGAGCTGAATCGCCAGTTCATGGAGAATATTATGGCTCAGTTTCCTCGCCCCAATATGAACCAGCAGCCAGCCCAAGTGACTCTGCAGGATTTCATGCGCCTCAACCCAACTGTGTACCGCAACTCAACTCAGCCTCTGGATGCTGATGACTGGCTTCATGACATCACCTATGAGATGGAGTCTGCTGATGTAGCCCCTGTCAGCTATGCCACCTTTGCTTCCTTATTCCTGAAAGAACCCGCTGCTCAATGGTGGGATAGCCACATGCATACTCTGCTAGTTGGAACAATCATCACCTGGCCAGACTTCTAAGCTGCTTTCCGTGCCTGCTTCATTCCTCAGGGAGTCATGGACTGGAAGAAGCGTGAGTTCCGCAACCTCACCCAAGGCAACAAAACTGTGGAAGCTTATCAACAGGAGTTTCTGGACTTGTCCCGCTATGCTGAAGAAGACATTGCAACTGATGCATGCAGACAGGAGAAGTTCCGTGATGGCCTTCAAGCTGACATCAAGCTCACACTTCTAGTGCATGACTTTGCTGATTTCGCCACCTTGGTGAACAAGGCCATCAATGTCGAAACTGGTCTGCAGGAATACCAGAGCTCTCACAGGCGCAACCGTGACACGGGCTCATCTTCGGGCCCGTCCTCGCAGAAGCGTAGGATATGGATTCCCAACAGCATGTACCAGCCAGCTGCACCTGCTCCAAGGCAGTCCTATGCTGCACCGCGTCTGCCTCCCCCACCAACTAGGCAGCCAAGACTTCCAGCTCCACCACCCCGAGCTCCTGTTCCCACTCCCAATAATGGTCTGTGCTTTAGGTGTGGTCAACCAGGACACCGTGCTAGGGAATGCAACCAGAACCAGAATCAACTGGCCCTCCCTGCAGCTGGCCGTGGAAGCAACCAGCCTCGCAACAACAATGCCAGGTCTTATGGTCGTGTTCATGCCAACCACGTTGATCTTAATGAAGCTCAAGACCAGCCTGCTACCGTGATGGGTACGCTCCTTGTAAATTCAGTACCTGCATCTGTTTTATTCGATTCAGGAGCATCGCATTCATTCATGTCAGAAGATTTTGCATACAAGCACGACGTTAAATGTGAGGAGATGAACACTTCGGTAGTGGTAAAAACCCCCGTGTGACAATGTCAAACCTCCATGGTTGGCATCGACGTCCCCGTGGAAATCGAAGGGCTGGAATTCTATGCCTCTCCCATTATCCTGAAGTCGTCTAACATCGACCTCATTTTGGGGATGGATTGGTTGAAAGCGCATACTGCTTCTATAGTTTGCGCCACTAAGACCGTCCATCTGCTACACCCTTCCGATGAAATAGTTACTTACCAGGCTCATCTGGTTCAAAATGCCGAGGCACGGCTTTATGCCTTGAATGCATTGAACGCCGCACCACTCAAGGGCATTGAAAACACCCCCATCGTTCGTGAATTCCAAGACGTCTTTCCGAAAGAACTTCTAGGGATCCCCCCTGCTAGAGCTATCGAATTCATCATCGACTTGAAACCAGACACCACCCCTATAGCCAAACGACCGTACAACATGCCGCCGCATGAACTCATTGAGCTTAAGGAGGAAATCGACAAATCTCTTAGCAAAGGTTTCATTCGCCCTAGTTGCTCTCCTTGGGGAGCACCTTCTCTCTTTGTTAAGAAGAAGGATGGGATGAACTGATTAGTCCAAGACTATCGTCCTATTAACCAAGCCACTATTCAGAACAAATATCCCCTCCCTCGGATCAATGATCTTTATGATCAACTGGCTAGTTCATCAGTGTTCTCCAAACTCGACTTGAGGTTTGGTTACCACTAGATCCGTGTTCGTGAAGAGGATATCCCAAAGACCGCCTTCGTGACTCGGTATGGATCATACGAGTACACCGTCATGTCATTTGGCTTAACGAATGCTCCCACCACCTTCTCTCGTCTGATGAACTATATATTCATGGATTACCTCGACAAGTTCATCGTGGTTTATCTAGATGATATCCTTGTATTTTCCAAGAACAAGGAGGAACATGCTGAACATCTTCGTCTTGTGCTGGAAAAGCTACGGGAGCATCAACTGTATGCTAAGTATTCCAAGTGTGAATTCTGGCTCCCTGAAGTAACCTATCTTGGGCATGTCATCTCCAAGGATGGTATTGCCGTCAACCCTGAACGAGTTCAGGCTATTATCGATTGGACTCCTCCGAAGAATGTCAAGCAAGTCTGAAGTTTTCTCGGTCTCGCCAGCTATTGCCATCGATTCGTCGAGAACTTCTCCAAGATCGCTAGGCCTCTGACTAACCTGTTGCATAAGGGCGTCAAGTTCCAATGGACAGACAAGTGTCAGGAAAGTTTCTAGGCGCTCAAAGACAAGTTGACTTCTGCCCCAGTGCTTGCTCCACCTGATACTACGAAGGACTTCGTCATTTACTGCGACGCTTCCCGTCAAGGACTGGGCTGTGTCCTAATGCAAGAGCGTAGAGTGATTGCTTATGCCTCTCGTCAACTGCGCCCTCACGAAGAAAACTACCCAGTTCACGACCTCGAGCTTGCTGCTGTCATTCATGCTTTGAAGCAGTGGCGACATTACCTTCTCAGTAATCGTTGCGAGATCTTCACCGACCACCAAAGTCTGAAGTATTTGTTTACTCAGCCAGACCTGAACCTCCTTCAGCAGAGATGGATGGAGACTGTTGCAGACTTTGACGTGGGTATATCCTATACCCCATGCAAGGCTAATGTAATGGCTGATGCCTTGAGCCGCAAGTCTTACTGCAACCACCTCTAGGTTCGCAAAGTTAAGCCCTCGCTTGTTGAAGAATTCAGAAAGCTGAACCTCCATATTGTTCCCCCTGGTGCCCTCGCTCCCCCTCCTAAGGAGTTTTGCAAGATGAACCTCCGTGTTGTTTCCCAGGGTTCTCTCAATACCCTGGCTGTCGAACCAGATCTCTTGGACTCCATCAAGAGAATTTGGGGATATGACTCTCAAGCCCACAAGATTAAGCGTTACCTCACAAAAGGCAAGCCCTCCTTCTTCACTATTGCTGATGATGGCACCTTGTACTTCAAGGGACGCCTAGTGGTGCCATGTTCAGATAAAAACCTTGATATGACACAGGAGGTCATGAAAGAAGCTCATGATACGCCTATATCTATCCATCCTGGTAGTACAAAGATGTATCAGGATATTCGTCAGAGATTCTGGTGGTCTAATATGAAGCAAGACATTGCGCGTTATGTTGCTGAGTGTGACGTTTGCCGTCGTATCAAAGCAGAGCATCAAAGGCCTGCTGGAACTCTGCAACCTATCTCTATTCCTGAATGGAAATGGGACCATGTTGAAATGGACTTCATTATTGGGTTTCCCAAATCGCAGAAAGGTAATGATGCTATTCTTGTCGTCATTGACCGGCTTTCTAAAGTTGCACATTTTCTGGCGGTCAAAGAAACAATCACTGCTAGTCAGCTTGCAACTCTCTACATGTCCAGAATTGTTTCACTTCACGGTATTCCACTAGTTATCAGTTCAGACCGTGGCAGCTTGTTCACTTCCATATTCTGGGCTAGTTTCCAAGAAGCTATGTGTACTCATCTGTCGTTCAGTACTGTGTTTCATCCTCAGTCGCAAGGACAAGTTGAACGTGTCAACCAAGTTCTCGAGGACATGCTTCGAGCTTGTGTAATTTCCTTCGGCAAGAAATGGGAGGAATCTCTTTCGTATGCCGTGTTCTCTTATAATAATAGCTATCAAGCTAGTTTGAAGATGGCCCCATTTGAAGTGTTATATGGATGAAAGTGTGGGACCCCTCTAAACTGGTCAGAAACTAGGGAACGCCCACTCTTCGGTCTGGATGTTATCCAACAGGCCGAAGAACAAGTCCGCATTATTCACGAGAATCTGAAGACTGCTCAGTCGCGTCAGAAAAGTCAGTATGACCATCATCATAAGGACATGGTCTATCAACCCGGCGAAAAGGCTTATCTTCGTGTTACACCAATGAAGGGTGCCCACCGCTTCGGGATCAAGGGCAAGCTAGCTCCTCGCTATATTGGCCCATTCACTATTCTCGAAAGGCGTGGAAAAGTGGCATATCAACTGGAGCATCCGCCCAACCTTTCTCAGGTTCATGATGTGTTCCACGTGTCACAGCTACGCCGTTGCTTCAAGGATCCAATCCGAGCAGTGGATCATGAAGTGCTCGAATTGCAATAGGACCTCTCCTATAAAGAGCATCTGGTCCGCATTCTTGACCAAGATGAACGCCGCACACGTCAGAAGGCGATCAAATTCCTCAAGGTCCAGTGGTCGCATCACTCTGAAGATGAAGCCACTTGGGAACGCGAGGACCGCCTGCGTGATGAATACCCCGCACTGTTTCCTTCTACCTCCTAAATCTCGGGACGAGATTTCTTGTAGTGCAGGAGTTTTGTAACGCCCGGATAATCATGCTATAGTAATCCCATGTTAATGGTGCCATGTCACCCCGGTTACTGTTGCTAATCTCGCGTTGGATTAAAACTTTTCAAAATTCAAAATTTAAATAATGTCAAACATCAAAATTTTCAAACATAGAAACAAAAATGTTTGGTGGGTGCCAAATATTGCACTGGTAGTTATTGTGGAGAAAACTCATTTTTAGGAGTTGCCTAATATTTTAAAATGATTTAAAAATAGAAAATAAAACAAATAAAAGAAAAAGAAAGAAAACACACAAAAAACATAATAAAAGACCCCCCGGACTCCAGCCAAACAAGCCACCGGCCTAACTGGGCCACGGCCCACCAGGCCGGCTCATCCCCGCACTCCATAACCCCCTCCCCACTCCATCGGTCAACCCACCAACACCCCACTCCCCCCCGGAAATATATCTCCCTCTCTCCCCTGATTGGATCGGGATCGGAGGAGGAGGCCGCCGCCCGGATCGCCCATCGCCGCCCGGAGCCCCCTCGCCGGCCTGCTTCCCCTCCGCCGCATCGTCTCCGCCCTCCTCCCCGTGCCCCACTGCCATCGTCCCTACACCGCCATCGTGAGTGCGTGCCCTTCCTCCCCTCTCTCTCACGCGACCCCGCCTGTCCGCGCTACGCACGCGCTCGTGCTCGTCGCCGCTCCCGTGCCTACCCCTGCCGCGCCGCTCGTTGCCGCTCCCGTGCCTACC
Source organism: Triticum aestivum (assembly GCF_018294505.1). Taxonomy (NCBI): domain Eukaryota; kingdom Viridiplantae; phylum Streptophyta; class Magnoliopsida; order Poales; family Poaceae; genus Triticum; species Triticum aestivum. The sequence continues at coordinate 414,759,036 of NC_057797.1, read as the reverse complement.
CCGGCTGCGCCGCTCGTCGCCTTGCCGCGCTCGCCGCCGCCTCACGCACGCGCTCGCGCCACCCGCCACCACGTGCATGCTCTTGCGCACCTCGTCTGTGCTGCGGCCTTGCACCCTCGCCCCCGCACGCGCCCATGGCCGCACGTGGCCGCCGCTGCCCGTCCCCTACCGCGGTTCTGCTCCGGCCAAGCCGCCGCCCGCCACCGCTGTCCTCTGGCGCCCGCGCGCTCCGGCCGCCGCCGCCTCCCCTACGCGCCCAACGCCCACCCCGCTGCCGTCGTCGTCAAGTCGCCCCTGCTCCGTCTCCGTCGCCCGCGCCGGCGCCAGGCCGCGCCCACCCTCCGGCCGCTCTCCCTGCTGTTCGCCGCGCTCACGCGCCGCCCTCCCACGTCCGGCCACTACTTTGGCTCGCCATTGCAGGGCGCAGCACCGGCCGGCCGACCACTCTGCGGCCGCGCCCGTGGTCAGCCTCGGGCACGGGCACCACGCCCGTGCGCCCGCACACCCGTTTGCCTGCTATGGCCCCATTGGGCCACTGACATGGGGGCCCTAGTGCCCTGGAACGTTACAAAAAAGAATTAATAAAATAAAATAAAATAAATAATAATATATCAATTAATTAATTAATTAATCAATTAAATTAATTAAGTTAATTAATTTAATGTTTAATTAACCTAATTAACTAGTGTTAGTTAACTAAACAGTAATTTTATTAGTTAAACCCTAAATAGACTAAACAGTCAATGACATGTGGGACCCACACGTTAGGTTGACCAGTGAACACATCTGTTGACTGCTGATGTCATGCTGACGTCATGCTGACGTCAGCATGCACTATTCTGGATAATGTTGATTTAAAATAATTAAATAAATCCTAAAAATGATTTAAATCTTTTAAAATCAATATAAAATAAACTATAGCTCGAATGGGAAAACTTTGTACATGAAAGTTGCTCAGAACGACGAGACGAATCCGGATACGAAGCCCGTTAGTCCGCCACACATCCCTAGCATAGCGAACATGCAACTTTTCCCCTCTGACTCATCTGTCCGAACACGTGAAACACCGGCGATATTTTCCCGGATGTTTTCCCCCTTCACCGGTATCACCTTATACCGCGTTAGGGCACCCCTAGCACCGCTACTTATCATGTCATGCATCTCTATGCATCTGTTTGCATTATATTCATTGTTTCTTCCCCCTCTTCTCTCCGATAGACTACGAGACTAACGCCGCTGCTGGTGCCCCGTCCGACTATGTTGTTAACGACCCCTACTTGCCAAAGCAACCAGGAAAGCCCCCCCCCCCCTTGATCACCAGATATCGCCTACTATTCTCTCTACTTCTTGCATTAGAGTAGTGTAGCATGTTACTGCTTTCCGTTAATCCTATCCTGATGCATAGCCTGTCATTGTTGCTACAGCTGTTGATACCTTACCTGCAATCCGAAATGCTTAGTATAGGATGCTAGTTTATCATCAGTGGCCCTACATTCTTGTCAGTCTGCCATGCTATACTATCGGGCCGTGATCACGTCGGGTGTTGATCACGGGTATATACTATACATATTACACATAATACATGTTGTGACTAAAGTCGGGTCAGCTCGTTAAGTACCCGCAAGTGATTCCGTGTTGGGGGCTGAAGGGGAAGGTGGTTCCATCCAGGTAGTGGTGGGCCTGGGTTCCTGACGGCCCCCGACTGTTACTTTGTGGTGGAGCGACAGGGTAGGTTGAGACCACCTAGGAGAGAGGTGGGCCTGGCCCTGGTCGGCGTCCGCTGTTACTTCAAAATAACACGCTTAACAAGATCTTGGTATTTGATCTGAGTCTGGCCATTGGCCTATACGCACTAACCAACTACGCAGGAACAGTTGTGGGCACTCGACGTCGTGGTATCAGCCGAAGCCTTCATGACGTCAGTGACTGAGCGGCGCGCGTCGGGTTGGACTGGAACACCTACTCTTGTATAAGGGAGGCTAGGCCTGCTCACCGGCCGCGTACACAACATGCAGGTGTGCAATGAGCGATGGGCCCAGACCCCTGCGCCATAGGATTTAGACTGGCGTGCTGACCTCTCTGTTGTGCCTAGGTGGGGCTGTGACGTGTTGATCTCCCGAGGCCGGGCATGACCCAGAAAAGTGTGTCCGGACAAAGAGGATCGAGCGTGTTGGGAAATGTGGTGCACCCCTGCAGGGAAGTTAATCTATTTGAATAGCCGTGATCTGCGGTAACAGGACGACTTGGAGTTGTACCTTGACCTTATGACAACTAGAATCGGGTACTTAATAAAATACACCCTTCCAAGTGCCAGATACAACCGATGATCGCTCTCTCACAGGGCGACGAGGGGACGATCATCAAGTAGGATTATGCTATGCGATGTTACTTGGTGAACTTACCATCTACTCTCTTCTACATGCTGCAAGATGGAGGCAGCCAGAAGCGTAGTCTTCGATAGGACCAGCTGTCCCCCTTCTTATTCTAGCATTCTGCAGTTCAGTTCACATATGCTACCTTTTTCCATTTGATACCAATGCATGCATATGTCGTGTAGCTCCTTGCTTGCGAGTACTTTAGATGAGTACTCACGGTTGCTTTGCTCCCCCTTTTCCCCTTCCTATACCCGATTGCTGCGACCAGACGTTGGAGTCCAGGAGCAAGACGCCACTGTTGACGACGACTCCTACTACTCTGGAGGTGCCTACTACTACGTGTAGGCCGCTGACGACGACCAGGAGTAGTTTAGGAGGATCCCAGGCAGGAGGCCTGCGCCTCTTTCGATTTGTATCCCCGTTTATGCTAGCCTTCTTAAGGCAAACTTGTTTAACTTATGTCTGTACTCAGATATTGTTGCTTCCGCTGACTCGTCTATGATCGAGCTCTTGTATTCGAGCCCTCGAGGCCCCTGTCTTGTAATATGATGCTTGTATGACTTATTTTATTTGTAGAGTTGTGTTGTGATATCTTCTCGTGGGTCCCTGATCTTGATCGTACATGTTTGTGTGTATGATTAGTGTACGGTCAAATCGGGGGCGTCACAAACAACTTGCCATCATCACCAACTCTTCCCCCCTCTATGCAGCGGTGTAACCCCTCTCTTACCCGCTGTAATCTCTACTTAAACATGGTGCTCAACACTATATATCATTTCCCAATGATGTATGGCTATCCTATGGTGTTTGAGTAAATCTGTTTTGTCCTATGGGTTATTTGATGATCGTGATTGGTTTGAGTTGCATGTTTTATTATTGGTGCTGTCCTATGGTGCTCTCCATGTCACGCAAGCGTGAGGGGTTCCCGCTGTAGGGTTTGCAATATGTTCATGATTTGCTTATGGTGGGTGGCGTGAGCGACAGAAGCGCATACCCGAGTAAGTAGGTTGTTTGCGTATGGGATAAATAGGACTTGATACTTTAATGCTATGGTTGGGTTTTACCTTAATGATCTTTAGTAGTTGCGGATGCTTGCTAGAGTTCCAATCATAAGTGCATATGATCCAAGTAGAGAAAGTATGTTAGCTTATGCCTCTCCCTCAAATAAAATTGCAATAATGATTACTGGTCTAGTTATCGATTGCCTAGGGACAAATAACTTTCTCGTAACAAAAAGCTCTTTACTAAAACTAACTTAGTTGTGTCTTTATCTAAACAGCCCCTACTTTTTATTTACATGCTCTTTATTACCTTGCAAACCTATCCAACAACACCTACAAAATACTTCTAGTTTCATACTTGTTCTAGGTAAAGCGAACGTCAAGCGTGCGTAGAGTTGTATTGATGGTCGATAGAACTTGAGGGAATATTTGTTCTACCTTTAGCTCCTCGTTGGGTTCGACACTCTTACTTATCGAAAGAGGCTACAATTGATCCCCTATTGTCAGTGTCAAAACCAGCGGATCTCGGGTAGGGGGTCCCGAACTGTTCATCTAAGGCGGTTGGTAACAGGAGGCAGGGGACACGATGTTTTACCCAGGTTCGGGCCCTCTTGATGGAGGTAAAACCCTACGTCCTGCTTTGATTTATTCTTGATGATATGAGTATTACAAGAGTTGATCTACCACGAGATCGGAGAGGCTAAACCCTAGAAGCTAGCCTATGGTATGATTGTATGTTGTCCTACGGACTAAAACCCTCCGGTTTATATAGACACCGGAGGGAGCTAGGGTTACACAAGGTCGGTTACAAAGGAGGAGATATACATATCCATATTGCCTAGCTTGCCTTCCACGCCAAGTAGAGTCCTATCTGGACACGAGACGAAGTCTTCAATCTTGTATCTTTATAGTCCAACCGTCCGGCCAAAGGACATAGTCCGGCTGTCCGGAGACCCCCTAATCCAGGACTCCCTCAGTAGCCCCTGAACCAGGCTTCAATGACGATGAGTCCGACGCGTAGTGTTGTCTTCGGCATTGCAAGGCGGGTTCCTCCTCCGAATACACCACAGAAGAGTTTGAATACGAGGATCGTGCCTGACCCTGAAAAATAAGTTCCACATATGACCGTAGAAAGAATATTATTTCCACAAATCTAATCTGCTGACACGTTTCAGCAGCATGACATCACGCCATGGCCCGCTAATTATTCAAACTGTTTTTCCTTAACCAGCCCCACACATAACGCGAGGCGGTTTCTTGACATGTCTTGTCAAAGCAGAGATCGTGTTCCCCTTATTACGGGATTCTCATCAATACGGACGTGGGTAACCCAACCACGCCTAGGACTCCTAGATTTTAGGCAAGTCCCAAACGGCCACGAGGAGGACGCTTGATATTCACCCTCTTTATAAAGGGACAAGGCTTTTACTTTCTTCCTCCCGTGCTCAATCGAATCCTTCCCCCGCCTCGAGTTCTAACACCCAAAGCCCAGGTCAGGTGCTTCGGACCTTCAATCATGTCCGGATCCAGCCTCCAAGGCCGGTGGATGCCCTCCTCCGTCACGGAAGAGGATATAAATAAGTTGAGGGGGGCAAGATACCTGACCGCCGAAGTTTTGCATCGGCTGCCTGCCCGAGGGCAGGTCGTCCCTACTCCTGAACCCAATGAAGATGTCGTGTTCATCTCCCACTTCCTCCGAGGACTAGGCCTCACTCTGGATCCCTTCATTAGGGGTTTGATGTTCTATTACGGGCTTGATTTCCATGATCTAGCCCCGGATTCCTTTCTCCACTTCTCGGCATTTATTGTCGTATGTGAGGCCTTCCTCCGCATTACCCCTCACTTCGGCCTGTGGCTCAAGACCTTTGATGTGAAGCCGAAGACGGTCGAGGGGCAGCATGCAGCGTGCGGAGGTGCATTGATAAGCAAGATCGCTGGAGCTCCATGGCCAAAGGGTTCCTTTCCAGAGGTGTCCGGATTATGGCAACGGGAGTGGTTCTACGTCACCGCTCCCAGAAGTGCCAAGTGGGTAGCTTCCCCCGCCTTTCGCTCGGGCCCTCCACCACAACTGATGTCATGGATCAGCAGGGGGCTGAGCTGGGGTCCAGCCAAGGATGTGCCCATACTGCAGAGCCACATCCGAGATCTCTTCGAGGGAGATTTTAGTTTGGTTATGGTAGTGCAAGTCATGCTGGTTCGTCGAGTCCAGCATTGCAAACGCTGGTCCCTCCGTATGTGGGAATTCAACCCGGAAGGACCGCGCACTATCCAGAACTTCCTCGGCCTGACGCACGAGGAGTTGTACAAATCGTTCTTCGGACCCCGAGCAGAGTGTCCGGACACTACCGAGGACGTGGGCCTAAGCAGCAACTGCACCGCGTCCCAAGTAAGTAATCCCACGGTCGAACACACCATCTTTTTATTTATCATGACATCATTCTGAAGAGTTGCTCTTTGACCAGGACTGGATAGTAAAGGCGAAGATGATCCGGTGTTCGGCCCCCCTTCCTGAAGGCTTGGACAATCTGGTGCTGGAGAAGATGCTCGAGCCAGCACCCTGCCCGGTGCCCTCAAAGGAAGATGAAGGGGGGAATAAAGAGGGCGAAAGCGGGCCTCCACCGCTACCTATTCCAACCGAGGGAATGAGCGCCTCCGTGAGGGAGGATAACCAAGGGGAAGAATCTGACGTTCCCTTGCCCCGGGGGAGGAAGAGGACCACCTCTGAAGATCGAGAAACCAAAGTTCCCAAACGGGAGAAGAGAACTTCACCAGAGGGTCCTGCCTCGGAGGGTGCTCTTGGCGCACAAAGTCCGTGCGGGGATCAGCCCTCTAACGAGCTGTAAGTAATCAAAAAGTACTTAGTAGTGAAGATATACTACCTTACCTTTGAGGAAACTGACCGAAGCATTTATCTTGCAGTTCGGATCTTAGCCCTTCTCAACAGAGCTCGTCTTCGGGGGATCTTCTTTCGGAGATGATGGAGAGCAAAACGCCTCCCCCGGCTCAAGAAGCGGGCGACCTTGAAGTGTCGTCGCGGAGGGTCACTCCGGATCCGGTGAGGCCAGAAGATAATCCTATGGTCGCCCGAAGTCCCCAGTATCCGGCTCTTGAAGAGAGCAACCAAAAGAATCCGGCACCGTCTGGTATGCGGTCGGACGCGCTGAGGGATCTGTTAGAGCGAGCCACCATCTCAGAAGAGCATCATACATTGATGGGTACGGTGATAAAAAGGAGTTCGTCTGCCGAAAGCGGGTTGCATGAAGCCTTTATGAGTCTACTGATGGGCTTTGAGGTACGTGAAATGATTTACATTTGTGATAGTACCGCACATTTTTAGGTGTGCCCTGTTAGATAGTAGCCCCTGAGACTCTGGTTGTCGTTGAGAACGGCGGCGAACAGAGGATCATAGTCCCAGGTAATAACCAGACCACATTTATGTGCAGGTGTCTGAAGCTCCGGTGGCTAGCCGAATTGATGGGGTTGCCAAAATAAAGCGGCGACTGGATGCGGTGGATGCCGACATCGAGCTTGTTAACAAGCGGCTTGACGAGGCACAAGATAGGTGATGTTTATAGTGAATGTCACATAGTAAGAGCAGCGTGATGCCAGTACCTTTAAAATGTTGTGACTGCAGATGGAGCTGCCACCGTGGAGGCCCTGCGGGCGGAGCTTGCCCGAGCCAAGGAGCAAGCAAGGAGTAGTAATGCGGCCGCTTTGAAGGCGGCCGAAGAGTTGAGAGCCGAGAAGGCCACGCATAGCGAGAGCAAAGAGAAAATGGCCAAAATGGCTGTGAAGTTAAAAGACACTGCCGACCGCTGCCAGTTACTTGAAGAAGAAAACCGAGCGAAGGCTACGGACCTCGAAAAGGCCACAATGGCGACCAAAGACACCCCGCTCTGCAATGAGAGCAAAGAAGGAGGAACTGCGTGAAGCTGGGGACATTGTGGCTGGGAAGCCCTTTATGCTGCGGAGGAAGTTCGGAGATCCATGGTATGCCCCTCTGGATCGGCTGTGGAGTTCAGCCGACGCATATTTGGACTTGGCGGCGAGCGCTGTCGATGCGGCTGAATACTTCCGAGATCAAACATATCGTGAAGTGGACAGCTATTCTGGTCGCAATTGAACTTTCCAGAGCGTCCGCTTCCATTGACTAATTAGCTTGCCGAATGGGCCAAACTCAATAGATTGTCCGGACTCGCCATGAGGTCTGTCGTGGATCATCTGTGGCCGGAAAGGCCAAAGCCGAACAACTATTTTAGCTTGGTGCAGCAGTTCCTTGGTGCGGTGGCACGCATTAATGCGATGAAGAGGTCGGCGTGCATAGAAGGCTCGCGGATGACCCTTGCCCGTGTCAAAACATACTGGGCGGAGATGGATGCCACCACTGTCGCGGCGCAGGGTTCGTCCATAGGCCGAGTGGCTACCGAGCACTATTTTGAAGAAGTTCTTGAGGGCGCTCGTTCGATAGAGGCCCAGTGCTCGAAGAATGTTATGTTTGAGTGACATGTATTCCCATTGTAAAAACAACGTTTTATTGAATTTATCAAGGCTGTATTTATACTTTTGCCCGAAAGTATTGTGATGCCTCCTGTGCGGCCGTTTATGTATACATGTATATAACCTGAAAGATTGCAGTCGTCGGCTTCAGCCCCCCCCGCATATAATGCGGGGGTGTTCGCAGAAGACGCGTATTCACACTTAATCCAACGTCTTGGTCCTATTAAGGAGGTGATAGCACAGCGAACTAGGCAACCGGATTATAATGCTTTAACACTTTCACTTAGCCAGAGGAGTTTGACAGTGGGGCTACTATATAGCCCCTGGTGGCTCCGCACTTGTCCAGATTCAGGGTGCGTACATGCTTGGTCGGGAAACGGCCCTTCGTTAATGCGGAGGAATCCCGAAGATTCCAATAGGTCATCGAGTGGTTGACCAGTCTCATGCTATATCATGACAGTCAGTTTTCGGCTTTCTCTACCGAGGTGCTCGTCCGGATGAACCAGGGCACAATCGCAATAGTTCTCCTGGTGCCGCCTTAGCCGATAGAGCGGAACGTAAGGCAGCAAAACACAGGAGCCGTGCAAACCCAACATTTGACCAAAGACATGATTCGGAGCTGATACATATAATGCCAAACTCACGACGCCGAACACTCCCTAAGGTATTCGGTCTTTTATGGTGTAAACCGGGCCTAAACAGTGCCCTTTGTAATAAGCCCCTGGTGTCCAGGTACATGCATTATTCTGACGTGGCCACATGCCAAGACATCAGCATCCTTCTCAATTGTACCGAGAATTCAAGGGATGTGTAGCAACAAGAGATAGTAAAAAAGGTTTACGCAAGGTCTTAATCTAAAAAGAATCCTTGGAACGGGTCCCTGTTGCACGTTTGCGCCTGTGTCTCTGTTGTGCAGTATCCTGGATGGGTGTAGCACGATGGTCATCTGTAAAAGAGAGGAACTTAGTTGAAAAGTTGTCGCGCAAAAAGGGAGGTTATACTAAAGAAACATGTACAATGCAAGATGAGTAAGATTGAGCCTAATTGCCACTTGTTTGCGCACGTTGAGCCCCTTGTATTGTACTAGGGGTATGGCCATCAAACCTGTATTAATTACATATAGCTGCGCCGGACTCGTCTAACCGCGTCCGTGGTCTTAACGACCTGTCGAATGCTTGAGTTGGTGAGGCCGTTTAGTGTGCGGCTTCCAAGGCGGCCGCACTGTCTTCGGCGCTCAAGGAACGCTCAATATTTCCAATTGCTGTGATGATGCCGCGTGGACCGGGCATCTTAAGCGTGAGGGAAGCGTAATGCGGTATTGCATTAAAGCGAGCGAAAGCTTCGCGTCCGAGTAGTGCTTGGTAGCCACTTTGGAACGGAGCGATGTGGAAGGTTAAATTTTCGTTGCGGAAGTTATCAGGGAAGCCGAATATAACCTCTAGTAGCAGCGAGCCCTTGGAATGGGCCTCTGGACCTGGCGTTACTCCTTTAAAGGTAGCATTGCTGCGGCAAATATTTGTTGGGTCTATCCCCATTTTGCGTATTGTATCCTGATATATCAGATTGAAACTGCTGCCGCCGTCCATCAGGACTCGTGTGAAGTGGTATCCGCCAATTATTGGATCTAATACCAAGGCAGCCCATCCTGCATGCCGGATACTTGCCGAGTAGTCCCGATGATCAAAGGCGATCGATTGAGACGACCAGTGGCGGAGCTCCACGGTGATAGGCCCTGGGGCATGTTTCTCTAAAGGTGCCGCTTTGTTTCTCCCTTTTATCACGTGTAACACGTTGACTGTTTTGACTTCTGGTGGGAATTTCTTCTATTCCCCTGTGCTTTGCTTGCGAGGCTCGTCCTCGTCTTCACTTGGTGTATCCCGCCCCTTGTGTTCGGCGTTGAGCTTGCCGGACTGTTTGGAGACCCAACATTCTCTGTGGGTATGATTTGCAGGTTTATCAGGGGTGCTATGGATCTGACATATTTGGTCCAGAATTTTGTTTAAGTTGGACAGTTCGTCTCTGTTGCCTTGGAGGGCGGCTTTTGCAGACTTGGCCGAGAGCTTCTGAATCCAGCGTTTACCGCCGTGCTCTTCGGGCTGTCTTCTTTGTTCCAGCGCTTATTCTTGCTACGTCGTGATTTCCCGTTTCCATCCCTGACTTCGGATGTACTTGGGTCGCTGGTGCTGCATCGGGCTAACCAGCTGTCCTCGCCCGCGCAAAAGCGGGTCATGAGGCTTGTTAATGCTACCATTGTTCTCGGCTTTTCTTGACCGAGGTGTCTGGCAAGCCATTCGTCTCGAACACTTTGCTTGAAAGCTGCTAAGGCTTCGGCGTCCGGACAGTCGACTATTTGGTTCTTTTTAGTGAGGAACCTGTTCCAAAGTTTTTGGGCTGACTCACCGGGCTGTTGAGTTATATGACTTAAACCGTCTGCATCCGGTGGTCGGACATATGTCCCTTGAAATTTTTCCCGAAAGGCGTCTTCGAGCTCTTCCCAGCTTCCGATGGAGTTTTCGGGGAGGCTTTTAAGCCAGTGCCGAGTTGGCTCTTTGAGCTTGAGGGGTAAGTACTTGATGGCGTGGAGATCGTCTCCTCGAGCCATATGGATATGGAGAATGTAGTCCTCAATCCAGACCCCAGGGTCTGTTGTTCCGTCATATGCCTCTATGTTTACGGGTTTGAATCCCTCTGGGAATTCATGGTCCAGCACCTCGTCGGTGAAACATAGGGGGTGTGTGGCACCCCTGTGTTTGGGTGTACCGTGGTGTTCGAATGTTTGTTGTGTTGCATTGTATGTTGGAGCGTGCTTGCGTGGTCCATAGATGGATCTGGTTGCGCCGTCCTTTTGATGCGAGCCCTTACGCGGATCGCGTACTGGTTTATGTGCGGCATCGTTTGCCGCTTTATGTTGGCTATGAGGTCGTCTATCCGACCGGATGGCTATTTTATTTTTTATTTGTGGAGGATCTAAGGCCTCCTCATCGAATTCAGGTAGCAACTTTCGCTTCGGATAGCTCTTGGTGTGGCGATTACTGCCGTACTTCGCTGCAGTGTTAAGTACTTCACTCCATTTGATTTTGAGTGTGTCTTGTGCAGCCTTGAGCCTTTGCTTCTGTTTTTTCAGACTCCTCGTAGTGGCAACCAGCCTTTGATGGGCATTCTGTTGCTCCGGGTGCCTGTCTGGTGTGATATCATCCGGACTGTTATCTTCGACGGGGTTGGGTTGTTCGGCTTGATTTTCCGTGTTGCCGTGGTCGGGCAATGGTTCGCCCTATTCTAACGCTGGGTGTATATGATCGTCATTTCTGCCGAGGCGAGATTTGGAGCAGCGTTTACGCCGCTACTTTGACTGCTTCTCGAGGGAACAACCCTTCGTTGCGTCCTTCCGTTCCTCGCTGTTGTTTTCTTTGGGTGTGTCCACCATGTATACGTCATGTGATGAAGTGGGCGTCCAGTGCCCTGTGGGCAGTGGTTCCTGTTCGTCTCCTGCATCGTCGTCCATACCGTCGATGTCTTCGGAGTTGAGGTCCAGCATGTCGGTTAGGTCATTGACAGTGGCTATTAAGTGGGTGGTGGGTGGGCTGTGAACTTCTTCGTCATCCGCATCCCAATCCTGCCGAACATAGTTTGGCCAGGACTCTCCTAACAAGGAGAGAGACCTTAATGAGTTCAGTATGTCACCAAAGGGCGAGTGCTGAAAAATATCCGTGGAGGTAAACTCCATGATCGGCGCCCGATCGGATTCGATAGGCACGGGCGCAGGCGGTTCAGAGTCTGTGGCCGGAGAAGGATCCGGCAGTTCGGCAACATGACTCTCGTGAAAGGTAAGGTCGATATTCGGTTCGATCGCCGCTAAGTATACGGCCTCCGTGGCGGGGTCTATCCACCCATCCATGGATGGTGCAAATGGTTCCGAATTGAGGGTCGGAGTGGTTGCCGGTGCGATCTTCTGAACACTGTCTGATGGTAGATCTAAATCGTACTAATCGCGGCCGTGCGGCGCACAAGGCAGGGGCTCGAACCCGTCAAAGATCAAGTCTCCGCGGATATCGCTCGTGTAGTTTAAGCTTTCAAACCTGACCTGGTGGCCAGGGGCGTAACTTTCGATCTGGTCCAGATGGCCAAGTGAGTTGGCCCGCAGTGCGAAGCTGCCGAATACGAAGATCTGTCCGGGAAGAAAAGTCTCACCCTGGACCGCATCGCTATCGATGATTAAAGGAGCCATCAAGCCTAATGGCAATGACATAGAGGAACTCTCAATGAAAGCACCAATGTCGGTGTCAAAACCGGCGGATCTTGGGTAGGGGGTCCCGAACTGTGCGTCTAAGGCGGATGGTAACAGGAGGCAGGGGACACGATGTTTTACCCAGGTTCGGGCCCTCTTGATGGAGGTAAAACCCTACGTCCTGCTTGATTTATTCTTGATGATATGAGTATTACAAGAGTTGATCTACCACGAGATCGGAGAGGCTAAACCGCAGAAGCTAGCCTATGGTATGATTGTATGTTGTCCTACGGACTAAAACCCTCCGGTTTATATAGACACCGGAGGGAGCTAGGGTTACACAAGGTCGGGTAGAAAGGAGGAGATATACATATCTGTATTGCCTAGCTTGCCTTCCACGCGAAGTAGAGTCCCATCCGGACACGAGATGAAGTCTTCAATATTGTATCTTTATAGTCCAACAGTCCGGTTGTCCCGAGACCCCCTAATCCAGGACTCCCTCACCTATACTTGTGGGTTATCACCTGTCCACGAGGGTGGGGGCGCGCCCCCTGCCTCGTAGGCCCCCTGACGCTCCACCAACCTCAACTCCAACTCCATATATTCGTGTTCGGGGAGAAAAAAAATCAGAGAGAAGGATTCATTGTGTTTTACGATACGGAGCCGCCACCAAGCCCTAAACTCTCTCGGGAGGGCTGATCTGGAGTCTGTTCGGGGCTTCGGAGAGGGGAATCCGTCGCCATCGTCATCATCAACCTTACTCCATCACCAATTTCATGATGCTCACCGCCGTGTGTGAGTAATTCCATCATAGGCTTGCTGGACGGTGATGGGTTGGATGAGATTTATCATGTAATCGAGTTAGTTTTGTTAGGGTTTGATCGCCGCATGATCGATTGCATCCGACATAATTCTCCATCACCGATCCAATGCCTACGAGCTTTTCATATATTGTTCTTCGCTTATTTACTTTTCCGTTGCTACTGTTACAATCATTATAAAACCAAAAATATTACTTTTGCTACCGTTACCACTACTATCATATTACTTTGCTACTAAATACCTTGCTGCAGATATTAAGTTTCTAGGTGTGGTTGAATTGACAACTCAACTGCTAATACTTGAGAATATTCTTTGGCTCCTCTTGTGTCGAATCAATAAATTTGGGTTGAATACTCTACCCTCGAAAACTGTTGTGATTCCCTATACTTGTGGGTTATCACTTGTCAGTATTCGTATTGATTTGTCCACCATCGAACGACTTCTCCCACCAAATCCTTGCTTTCTTTCTTCGTACATAGGGCTGCACTTACAGTTAAAGTTTCTCATTACTCATGTTAATCAAGGCTCGAGATAGATGTACAGATTCAGGTGATCATGTACGTGATCCTGATGGCTGACATGGATTCCTTGGTCAATTTTAATCTCCTGAACAACAAGAGATTGAACGGGCATTCTACACGTGAACTGAAATGTCTACTGTCACTGTTCACTGACCTGCGGTGGATGGCTGGATGCCGAAGAGGCGCATCGTGGAGGGTAAGAGCGGCTGCAGCCAACGAGGTGAGGAGGTTGAGGCGAGCTTCACCAACGACGACAATGCGAGAAGGAGCACCACCACGATTGAAGGGGATGTGCAGCAGGGAATCAGACGGTCGCGGAAGCCGATGGTGAGCTGCTGGACGATGATCAGAGATTTTGGCTGGAGTGACCCCTTACGTCCGTGGTGGCGGTGACGCGACCCCTTGCGCTCATGGCAGCGATCCAGTACCGTGGAGGCGATCCCGTACGTTGGCGGCAGCCGGATCGCACGAGATCCGGTGGCGGCGATCTCGTGCCTCTGATGGAGGGGATCAAGAGAAACTGGGTGCCGTTTACTCGAGGGGATCGGTGGTTTTTTTGGGTGCGTGCATGCGTGGGGGTGAGGGAGAGGACGAAAAAAACCCAGCGAAATAAAACGATTTAAAATGGTGGGACAAAAATTAACCGTAGTATCCAACCAACTCAGACATTAGGAGTAGACTAGAAGAACGCCCGTGCGTTGCAACGGGGCCACATTAACTTTAAGAGTTCAATATTAATATTCTCATACATATCAAGTGACATTGGTGACCTTTTTTACCATCAAATCCTCACACACACACACACACACTCCCTCCCTCTTCCTCACTCTCTCTCCCTCTCCCTCTCTCTCTCTCTCTAACACCCACATATCCATCTTATTGGAATCGGGACCATAATCCATCTATTTCACACACACACACACACACTAGTGCATAACAATATGGATTATGTGTATTATATTTGCCACCACAACTGAGTGAATTAATTTCATGTAAATTGGCCAGCCACAGCTCCAAGAATACGCGGAGGAGGTGGCCCGGGTCGGTGTCGGCGCCGTCCGGCACGGGCCACGGGCCCGCTTCCAAGTGGGTCTGCGCGCCGGCCACCCATGCCGGGTCCTTCAAGTGCCGCTTCCACCGCAGCAACTCCCAGGGCCACAGCCACAACCAGGGCCAAGGAAGCCGCCCTTCTTCGTCCCCTTCACCGGCCGCGGCCAACGGGTGCCGCGGCACCCGGCCTTGACGTCTTCGTCGTCCGGCACTATCGTGACCCAGTGACGCAGCCCAATAATCGGCCTCGAGAATCAAGAACGCTCGACAATGGAGAGGGAAGGGAAGATCATATACATGTCATAAAAGAGAGAGTTTATTTACTGCTCCCTTGATGTATTGTTTCCTTTGTTTGGAGATTGATTACCATCCGTAGTTAAGGTAAGGTTAATGTGATTGAGCGATTTTTCTGAAAATCAAATATTTGTTTTCTAATTAATGTGATCGAGTGATTTAAGGTAAGGTTAGTTAATTTAGATTTGATCTTTAGAGATTGTTCATGATTGATTCTATATTACTAAATAACTTGCGCCGGTATGGAAAGTTCTGATCTGTTCAGATTTCTTTCGTTGTGTGAGAGGGTCCGATGAAGTGGGGGGAGAGAACAAAAAAAATCTACGAAAAAAACCCAGCGAAGGTGGGAGGAGGTACCAAAAAAACTATGGGAGGTGGGACGAAAAAAACCCTGGAAGCGAGACTACCAACTGCTCCATTAGGAGTAGAGATGAAGCAGTTGGTAGGATTGCATCCTGGTTTTTTTCGTCCCTCACTTTCGTCCAGGTTTTTTTGACTGGCTTTTTTTCGTCTCCTTTTCCACCACCACACCAGTTTATTTTTGCCTCAACTCTCACACAACGAAAAAATCTAAACGAATCAAGACTTTCCATGTTGACGCAAGTTATTTAGTAATGTCTTTACGTAAAAGAATCAACCACGATCAATCTTCAAAGATCAAATCTAAATTAATTAACCTTACCATAAATCATTTAATCATATTAATTAATATTTTCTCTACTCCTAATATCTCACTTGGTAGTCTTCCCTCACATCCCATCACTTCTATCTTTCGTCCACATTTCATATCACGTCATCACAATGTACTTGGGCCACCTCATTAACGCACGTCCACGCAAGCCTGCCGCGATCCCTTCGATGTTGCCCTCCTCGCGAGCCTCCCGACTTTGCCATCATCTCGTCCTCACGCTGCCGTCCTCTCCTTGGTTCCTACAGTGATCCTGAAGCACACCGCCGCTGCCATCACGGGATCTTCCTGGGACGATGATGAAGCCCACGCCGCCACCATCGCGGGATCTTCCTGGGACGACAACGAAGCCCGCGCCACCGCTATCGTGGGATCTTCGTGAGCCGATGACGAAGCCATTGCGCCATCGCGAATACTCCTCGCAGATTCGTCGTCGTCGGGTTTGGTCGCACCGGTCATCGACACTGATGTATTCCTCTCGCCCATGGTTTCTCCCACCCCGATTTCTCCAAGTCGACGCCACCAAGATCCGCATATCAACCTCTTGTCCCTCTTTGATCACCCATAGATGACACAGTGGCTAACTCGTGGTGTGGGCCAAGTCAGCCGTTGAAGCGAGGCCAGTAGCAATGAGGGTGTGGGGCATTAAGAGGAGCGGCCGCACCATACCCGGGTTCAAGGTGGCCCTCGGCATGGAAGCTAGCAGGGTCGTGCAAAGATGGATAGCTGCTGAACGTGACACAACGATCCTCACCGAGTACATCTGATATGTATGCACTACGTCCCTGTTGGAAATATGAGCAATTTACCAAATAATTTTGCTAACAGAAATACTAGATAAAGCATGACTAATATAGCAAATATAAAGCAAGTCATGCAATCTGACAGAGAGAAGGTAAACATCGTCTGCATATATGAACTTGAGCTAAACACATCTAGAACAGACACTAGACGAAGTTGCTTATATGACATAGAACCTAACATACGTAGGGCAGAAACTATAGCCAAGAACTGTATCAGGACTTCTAACAGAAAGGAGAAGAACACGTACGGCACAGCAGCAGCAGAAGCGCTGGACTTGGGGTCGCTGTCCTCGCCTGCCATGTCGTCGAGGAGGTCATGGACGTCAGGGAAGAAGTCATCATCGGGGAAGTAGTCATCAGCGACCGGATCGCCCGCGATGAAGCAGCCAGTAGTCGCGCTGAGCGCTCCCCAAAAACCTTATCACCCTTCTCCCGTACATGACTCAAAAGGTGCGGTCTCGGAGGCCTACTGTCCTGACGTGCGGTGCACACCGCAAGCCGGGATGAGGAAGACAGCAACAGCTCAGAGATGGAACCGATGGCGAGGGAAGGAGTAGTTCTGGTGCGTCTCTCTGGGAGGAGCGACCTTCCTTTTATAGGCGCAAGAGAAGGAGGCGAGAGGGCAGCGACGGGAGGCGAAACGAAGAGACGGAGATGAAGCGAACAGCCAGTAGCCGAAGGGCTGCACCATTCGCATTCGAACTCCACTTTTGCAATAATCTTTTCAGCTTTCGTGTGACCTTTCGTATACCCGTCGTGCGTGGCAAAAATTTAGATATCGGCTTGGCTCATTCCCGCAATCCGCGGCGCGGCGCATCGTGACGAGGCGTGGCATGGCGAGGCGGGCGGCGGAGGAGGAGCTCAGGTCAGTAAGTATCAAAGAAGTCTTCACCTTCCTTTTGGGTATAACCCTTAGCCACGAGCCGAGCCTTGTACTTTTCAATAGTACCACCAGGCCTAAGCTTCTTCTTGAATACCCATTTTCATCCTATAGGTTTGCACCCATAAGGACGATCAGTTATCTCCCAAGTTTCATTCGCCAAGATGGAATCCATCTCGCTACGAACCGCTTCCTTCCAGTAGTCAGCATCTTCAGATGCATAGGCCTCTGAAATAGAACTGGGAGTGTCATCTATGAGATACACAAGAAAATCATCACCAAAGGACTTTGCAGTCCTCTGTCTCTTGATCCTAATAGGAACTTCATTGTTCTCCTCCACAGGACTTTCAAAGTGTTTCATCAAAATGGTAGGTTCGGTAATTGTAACTGGTTCCTGATTCGATGAACTAGGCATCTCCTGATTAGATGAGGTAGCCATATCCTTCATGGGAAAGATATCTTCAAAGAAAGTCGCATCATTCGACTCCATGATCGTACCGACATGCTTGTCAGGTACCTCAGATTTTACAACCAAGAATCTATAGCCAATGCTATGAAAAGCATATCCCAGGAAAACACAATCCACACTCTTTGGTCCAAGCTTCCGCTTCTTTGGAATTGGAACATTGACTTTCGCCAAACAACCCCATGTTCATAGATAAGAGAGTTTTAATCTTTTCTTCTCCCATTCCTCGAATGGAGTTATCTCTTTGTTCTTTGTGGGAACTCGGTTTAGGACATGACATGCCGTCAATATCGCCTCCCCCCACCATGCCTTGGAGAGACCCGACGTGTCTAACATGGCGTTAACCAAATTAGTTAGAGTACTGTTCTTTTTTTCGGCCACCCCATTTGACTGAGGTGAATAGGGAGGCGTCCACTCATGGATTATACCATGTTTTGCACAAAAAGCATCAAATTCATTGAAAAAATACTCTCCACCACGGTCGGACCTAAGCCTCTTGATTTTTTGATCAAGTTGGTTTTCCACTTCAGCTTTATAGATCTTGAAAAAATTCAAAGTCTCATCATTAGATTTCAGAAGATACACACGGCAGTATCTAGAGGAGTCATCAATTAACGTCATGAAATATTTCTTTCCACCTTTTGTCAAAACACCATTCATTTCACATATATCTGAATGTATGAGCTCTAGTGGTGCAAGATTTCTCGTCTCCGCAGTCGTGTGAGACTTACGAGGTTGCTTAGCTTGCACACACACTTGACACTTAGATCCCTTAATAGTGGTGAAACTAGGGATTAAGTTCAACTTCGCTAGTCGCGACATGCAACCAAAGTTAACATGACAAAGACGTGAATGCCACACATTTGATTCACTATTGTTGCAAATATGATTAACAACTTTATTGCAAACGTCTGATAAGGATAAACGAAACAGGCCTCCTGACTCATAACCTTTACCAACAAAGGTTCCATACTTGGATATTACAAATTTATTCGACTCAAAGACAAGCTTGTAGCCATCTCCACACAGAAGGGATCCGCTAACAAGATTTTTATTGACGGATGGGACATAATGCACGTTCTTTAGCTGCACGATCTTCCCCGAAGTAAACTTCAAATCGATCGTGCCAACACCACGAACAGAAGCACTTGAACCGTTACCCATCAGCACGGTTGAAGTCCCTGCGGTCTGATAAGACGAAAACATGGAAATATCACCGCATACATGCACATTAGCACCCGTGTCAATCAACCAATCAGGAGAATGACATACTGAAAGAATAGTGGAAATATACCATACCCATCATCCTTCATGTCAGTGTCTCCAATGACAACATTAGCAGTCTTGCCGCCTTTCCCAGGGTGACGCTTGTCATAGCGATTAGGGCAACTAGGAGCCCAATGATCAGGATCGCCACACACATGACAAGCACCTTTCTTCTTGTCATTCTTCTTCTTGAATTTCGTGTGTTGCACAGCCTTGTTCTTCCCATCAAACTTCGCTTTACCATCAAACTTGCCCTTGTTCTTGAACTTGTGGGCCTGGAAGTTCTTCTTCTGTACCAGATTGGCACTAGATCCTCCCTCAATACCTCGAGCATGTGTGTCCTTTGCTCTCGCCTTTTCTTCCACATCAAGAGTGCCAATGAGATCCGGGACGGAAAACTCCTGCCTCTTATGCTTCTGCAAGGTAGCAAAGTTCCTCCACGAAGGAGGAAGCTTAGAGATGATACCTCCGGCAACAAACTTGTCCGGTAGCATACAACTGAAGTGCTCAAGTTCTCTAGCAAATGACTGTATCTCATGAGCTTGCTCAACCACGGAGCGCTCTTCAGTCATCCTGTAATCATAGAATTGCTCCATGATGTAAAGCTCAGTGCCAGGATCCGAGACCCCAAACTTGGCCTCGAGTGCATCCCACATATCTTTTCCATTATCAATTGACGCATAAGCATCAACTATGTTCTCACCAAGAACACTCAAGAGAGCAGCCTTAAACAGAGTATCCATTTTCTGAAAAGCTTGTGCCTGTTGAGCATCAGGCTCTCCTTCAGGTTGGCCAAGAGTGGCGTCATAGCAACTCATGGTTTGAAACCATAAGACTGCTCTCACGCGCCACCTCTTATAGTGGATACCCTCAAACATAAGAGGTCTCATGGAAGCAGCAAAACCACTTGGGGTAAATTGCCTATAATAAGGTTTTTGGATTGTTGGAAATATGAGCAATTTACCAAATAATTTTGCTAACAGAAATACTAGATAAAGCATGACTAATATAGCAAATATAAAGCAAGTCATGCAATCTGACAGAGAGAAGGTAAACATCGTCTGCATATATGAACTTGAGCTAAACACATCTAGAACAGACACTAGACGAAGTTGCTTATACGACATAGAACCTAACATACGTAGGGCAGAAACTATAGCCAAGAACTGTATCAGGACTTCTAACAGAAAGGAGAAGAACACGTATGGCACAGCAGCAGCAGAAGCGCTGGACTTGGGGTCGGTGTCCTCGCCTGCCATGTCGTCGAGGAGGTCATGGACGTCAGGGAAGAAGTCGTCGTCGGGGAAGTAGTCGTCGGCGACCGGATCGTCCGTGATGAAGCAGCCAGTAGTCGCGCTGACCGCTCCCCAAAAACCTTATCACCCTTCTCCCGTACATGACTCAAAAGGTGCGGTCTCGGAGGCCTACCGTCCTGACGTGCGGTGCACGCCGCAAGCCGGGATGAGGAAGACAGCAGCAGCTCAGAGATGGAACCGATGGCGAGGGAAGGAGTAGTTCTGGTGCGTCTCTCTGGGGGGAGTGACCTCCCTTTTATAGGCGCAAGAGAAGGATGCGAGAGGGCAGCGACGGGAGGCGAAACGAAGGGACGGAGATGAAGTGAACAGCCAGTAGCCAAAGGGCTGCACCGTTCGCATTCGAACTCCACTTTTGCAATAATCTTTTCAGCTTCCATGTGACCTTTCGTATACCCGTAGTGCATGGCAAAAATTTAGATATCGGCTCGGTTCATTTCCGCAAACCGCAACCCGTGGCGAGGCGGGCGGCGGAGGAGGAGCGCGCGTGGATATCCCTCTTGTTCTCATGCTCATACAAGTGGGGAAAGAACCTTCCTTATAAGGAGGTCCAACTCCCACTAAACTAGCAATGTGGGACTAAACTTTAGTAGTATCCCTTGCCTTGCACAAATGGGCTAAGTGGGCCTCTAGGATTTATTAGGAATTTCTGAAATAGTTATTGGGCAGCCCAAAATAGACTAAATTCCAGCAGTCCCCTCCCATTTCTCGTTCTAATCACCTTGTATCCAGATCGACGTTAAGATCCTGGCATGTTTTTTACTCCATGAAAATAGATTGCATGATTGACAGATGCAAAGGAAGACTAAAGGAAATGATTTTGTGTCTCTCCTAAGCACGTCATGGTCTTCATATGCATACTAATAAAGGGGCTTCTCGAAGCTATTCATCTCCATGTAGTCAGAGCAACGCCGCATGCAAGTGTGAGCCCATAGTAAGCCGCCACCGCCTCTCTCTTAGATCATTCACCCTCTTTGCATATATTGTATGTGTCCTTGCAAAACGATCCATCCAAGGCATAAGTGGGATACTTTGCTCAGTTTGTTGCACTGTCTAAGTACTTTGCTATAAACAAAATTGTACATGATTTTGTTTTGTACTCCTTCCGTCCAGAAATACTTGTCAGGAAAATGGATGTATCTAGATGTATTTTAGTTCTAGATATATCCATTTTCATCCATTTTTGCAACAAGTAATTCCGGACGGAGGGAATATGTCAGATGAGTAGTTTTACTCATAGTAAATATGTACAGGCTGCTACGAGTTCACTATCTTTGTTACATAAAATCACTAATAGGACTATGTGCATGCTGGACATCTGGTCTCATAACACGTTTCCTAATGCCAATGCAAGATACTATCTGAGCTGAAAAGTTTCACTTCCTATGGCCAGTTCTATCTAAAGGTGGAAACTCGATTTGTTATCTGAACCTTCCTGATGTGTGTTCTGTCCAATAGTCAGACGAGGTTTAAGAACTTTGACTCAACCTGAGTTGTCTGATGTCCATATTGGATAAAATGAGTTAACATGTCTTATATATAGTTCTTTTTCTTTGCAGACATTGACACTGAAGTATTGAAGTAAGATAATTAGGCTGAAGATACCTTGCCTTCCTAGCATATTCTTCCATCTTCACCACATTTATTTGCAACAGCTAGAATGACCTGTTAATGCCTTCCATATCTACAATTGCTTCCTTCAAATAATTCATCACAAGATGTGTTATGTTTTTCAGCTTAATTGGCATCACACTCTTGGCCAAGGGATTGGGGTATGCAACCTAGTAAATTCCAGCAACTTGACATCCCGACACATGATGTTCCATCAACTTCGTAATATGTTGGTGATGTTCAACACTCAACTTTGTCATCAGATTATGATGAATGGAGTGTCGCTAGGTAATGATTTTCTTATTTTCTTTCTGAAATATACATTGATATTAATAGCGTGTTTGTAGCCATGATTTTTTCTGTAGTTTTTTGTATCACAAAAAGTGCAAATTGCATCGAAGACGCCTTTCTCGGATAAACTTTTTACTCACTATAGTACCACCAAATAATGTACTTGCATATTTTAATTTAAGATGATTTGGAACTTTTGCTGCCAAAGTCTAAGTTGACGTATTGGCATTAGATGTAGGATAATATTTATTACATGAATCTATTATTAGAAGGCTTGTGATGTATTTTTTTATAGCAATGTTCATTGGATAATCTTGATTCAACAAAGCACAAGCTCAAGCCATTCAGAGATGATTCAAGGCATGCACTGATGTCCAAGTTTTCATGCATTTGATATAGATCAGTTTTAGCATGATCCCTCTTACCTCAGGGAGAGGTAAGTGCTGAGAGTATACCTGAACCGTAAATTTTATTAAATAGTCAGCCCAAGTAATTGACATGTGTAAATAAATAAGGTTGCAACCATTCACATCTTACCACTGGCAGATAAGGAAACACTCCTCCCATATCCCCCGTCAAATCAACAGGAGAGAAAATCACAGGAAAATATCTTCTCATGAACCTCTCAGCCCCTTGAAATCCTCCCACAAATCCCCACCCATGTGAATCCTTTCTTTGGATCTTGATTTTTTTAAAATTTTTGAAAAGAAATCAGGTTCAATGACATTAACTAAAAATAGTAGAAAACTACCAGGTTTTGAACATACAACTTCACAATATACACATAGTGTGCTAACCAGTACTACCAGTTCTGGTGTTTCCTATTATTTGTAACACTTACCAAATATGAGTGTTGGACGAACTATTCCCTCTCTTGGATGACCTATTACCTCACTTAATTTTGACCCTAGGATCAAAATTAATGTACGGTCCAAAGCAGTTGGGACCATCTTAAAATTTTCCTTTGATATATATTGAAGTATAATTGAAATAAACAAAATCTATGCTTGCACTAAAGACCAATAGAAGGTTGCCGATGATTGCAATTCTTCTAACAAGATTATGTATTTTTTGGCATTTGAAAAACACAAATAGGCTTGGCCTCTCACAGGTTTGATTCATCATCCTGAGGTCTGAATAGAAGCATAAATTTGTTTGAGTGAAAAGTACATGGCCGTGGTTTTCTCTTTAACATTCCATGTCAAATAAATGAGAATATACCGGCATAGTTATGGGTTGCTACTACAAAGAATGGGTTAATTCATGGGCAGCAGAATGTGATTTATTTTTTTGTGAGCAGTGGAATGGGACTAACTAGGGTGCCTTGCAATTTACAAACCACTCAAGAATTCCATAAATAACAATAATATTTTTTGAAAAGGCACACATATATCTTCTTTGTTGGTCTCTCCTTGTGGCTGACTTAGAGAACCGAAGGAAATATAGTATTCGTGTAAGGAACTATATGATGTGTGTCTGGCATGAACACAATTAGATCCTAAGGCTATATATTTGAAAAGAATCATATTAAACCATAAAAATATTTATGCCTCTTTTGCAACGCAAGGTGGTGCGGTTTTGGATGTGTTGACGCCAATGAGTACTCAGTTCTGTACCCTGAGAAAGGTACCTCTACCTCGAACAGGCTCTCCTCGTTGTGATCTGATCTTGACACCACTCGCTCGATGTATGATGTTTGTTGCATGTGTTTACATGGTAGAGTGGTGGCTGCTTTCACTTGTATGTGGATGCAGTTTGGGAATCCATTCAATGGGTTGAGGCCTTGAGATTCCAGGTAGAGATGATGGTGCAGATAGAAACGATGGGAAGCTGACATGGGTTCTTGGATTGCCAGCAAATAATGATTACTCTGGTGTCATATGCCAAATAAATATGGAGTTTAGTATAGTCCTATCTATACTTCCGAATAAATAGACAACATTCATTTGCTTGATTTTCATTTTGTATGGTGCTTAGAATGTTACTATACTCTACATTGTTATGCTAATTAAGCAAAAGTGGCATTGACACCCAGAATAACAATTTATCTTTAGAAGAAGATTTCCAGAGTTGTACGGTGTGTCAAGAATTATGGTTTAACATAAGGATAATATTGGGAGAGGATATGCAATTATGGTTTTGTAAGTTTTACACATGCATTTTTTAAAGATCCCTAAAGTTATTTACTCTTTTGCTAATTGATCATTTGATTATTTGAAACAAATGGGTTAGGTTGTTTGCGAGTGGCGGCGGCTCGATGACGGTGTTGTTTGGACTTGAGGTGAACAGGCTAGGGCATCAGGCCAGGAGCAATTGGAGAAGAAGCCCCATAACAATGAGGGCACATCCTCATGAAGATGGTGGCTGTAGGTTGTGGCTGCATGCCTGGTGTTCCACTAAGACCACAAGATTCTTTGGATGAACAGAAGGTAACAAAGCAATTCCTCACCCCAATTCCTAAGGCATAGTTTGGTTTCTAGACCATTCAATTATTACTTTGTGCAATCCTTAGATCTGTACTTTGAAGAATTTAATTTTTGATACCTACAATTTTGTGGCCCGTGGTGTAGTCACATGGATACATAGAAGAGCAAAATAGATTCCTTAATACCGAGGTGAGTAGCAAGAAACCAGGATAGATATCTGGCCATATAGTTGGAGAACTCTAAAACTTATTGCATGATTTAGTTTCTGCCTATATCTAGATAATGTAGATGCTAACGTTGAAGAAAGAATCGACATTGGTAGCCCCGAAATATATCAGGAGGTTGTGTGTGCTCATCTAAAATTTAAATGAAAATATGACTACTTAAATAGCTAATTCTTAATTCTACCATTTTTGATTTGGCAAAATGCTGAATGCTATTAGGTGACATTTCTAATCATGATTTTTAATTAAAGGATATTTGTTATCAAGTGACACCAATGTCTCATGTATAGATAGTCCTGTTTAGGGGGCACTAAAGAAAATAGAATGCATCAAATCTAGGTTTTCTATGCTGCTTTTTGGAAGATATATGAATGGTGTGGATTCTAGATGATACTTCGAATGGAGTTCTATTAAGTTCATTGATGGTGTAAGATTGTTAGGCCCGTGTAGTTTCTTGTTGTACTGATGTTGGAAATTTAGCATTGCCTTGTTAGTTCACAATCCCACTTTAGGACCTTCGGGCTTTAGAGAACATGGAGATGAACATGTCTGTAATACCTTCGGGCTTTAGAGAACATGGAAATGAACTTGTCTGTAGTATATGCTCTGATGTTTGTTAGATGCCCGTAACTGTAGTTTCACAACATCGAAAATAATCGCACGCTTGGTGAAGAGATGAGGTGGCACAGATTTACCATCGAAGGGTATTTTCTTGCATACTCCTTCCATCCCAAAATAGTATGTTAAGCTTAGTACAACTTTATACTAAGGTTAGTACAAAGCCGAGACACTTATTTTGAGGCGGAGGGAGTATTATATAAAAAATTCAGCTACAACTGCTTCGAGATGAGCTTGTTTTGATCTATTACGCTGCTTTTGAATGATCAACTGCAGTTCCATTAGGCATGTCTACATCTCTCGGTAACACAATAACTTTATCTGTAAGAGAAAAAAGCACACAGGAAAGCAGCATAGGAAGTACACAGGAGAGCTGTGTTTTCATTGATAGAAGAAGGGCGTGAGCATGCCAATCGTATAGGGAAAATAAAGAAAATGAAAAACGAAAGAGAAGAATGCTATGATCTCATGATAAGATGCCGACCTTCGGCCAGAAACCACAGGAGCAAACCTATAGTAGCTCCTAAGACGCACACTATTTTGATTAATGGGCATAATTGGATTAAGAGTTCAGCTTCCTAAAGTATTTGCATTATAGCCCGTAGCAATGCACGGGCATTCTACTACTATAACTAGCAAACGGGCTTATTTTGCTATGGAGCAGATAGATTATCCATGAATTATAATATTACAATGCACGACCATGATACGCCTCGGAAGATTGGATGCCATCAAGTTCATGTTTGCGATGGCATGGCATGGATGCCATCAAGTTCATGTTTGTGATGGGATGGCATGGATCATAGTACACCCGGAGAACGATAACAATGGATGATGGACAATGTCTAGGGCTAGTTCTTTTGGAGTGCTAATAATAAGTTGCCTCTCTCCAAATTAAAAAATAAACCGCCTTTTACATTTGTTGAGACTTCTAAATCAGTTATCTTATAACTAGTCTAGAAGCCTCAAAGAATAAGAGAGTCGCTTTATGGGAAAACCTGTGGAGGAAGTGGCTTGTTTTTTATGCCGCCAAAAGAACTAGCCCCTAAGAGGTTAGCAAAGTCTACATAAGTAGATGGGTGCGAGTAATTGAAAATTCATTATCAATTGTGACATAGGCTTGCGGTGATCAATGTAGATTGAATGGTGAAATTCATCCTCTAAGATACATGGTTTGACATCTTCTTTGTATGTGGTATTGGTGGTGCCGGAGTTCAGTCAGACGAGCTCCAGTGAGTTAGAGACGATAACATCATTGAATGGGCATTTCCCACCTTAAGTGTTTTGGTGTCGATGACAATGCAATTTGCAGACTAACTATGTGCCTAAGCTACACATGTATACTCTATATGGTAGAAGACGGGTGGGCACCCCTCTGGATGCAAAAGAGCAAAGACGGCATTTCGGACACGTTAATTTTTTGGTCATAGAAAATCCGTACTATTAAGAGGGGGTCCGCATTGGAATGTACCGGGTGAATCAAACACATACACATCTACATATTGCACCCACATATAGCCATCCTTTCGAGGAGAGAGCCTCAATTTCAACCCAGTGCAGAAAACTTGCTCTCAGCGGTTGTACCGCATGTCCAATACTTCTGGACAACTATTGCCCGAGGGGTGAATCCCTATGGTCTAGTATTGCACAGGGTGTTGGAGCAGCGGTTGCATCGTTGGTCAGAATGCGATTGTATCGTTAGGGACTTTCTCGTCCCACCCTGTGTTACGAGCAGTTGTTCCGGCCCTTGCACCGTGCCATGTACCGCGAATAGGGTGATTCCATTCGGATCTGGGGTGTAGTAAAATGCGGTAGTCCATTGTAACACCTCAATAATTAAGCCCACCCCCTGCCATCCCTTTCCTCTAGTTACACGAACAGGAGGGGGCCGTGGTAGCCATCCACGATGCCATGGTCGCGATGGCAGCCATCCGCCGGCTCCCCCTCCCCTACAAGACCACGGCGCCCTTCCCCCTCGAACCCTAGCGCCCCTACCACTCCCCCTTCCCGCTATTGTACCGCGTGCACCCGCTCGTGCACGCGCACGGTCGCGCCGGGTCACCCTCGCCGCGACCCGCTTCACCCCACTGCGCGCCCGCTTCCCCGCTGCAGCCCGCGTAGGCCACGCCCGAACCCCCTACTTGCCGCGCGCCCACACGCCCTGTCCTGAGCCCCTCCGCGGCCACAGCTGCCCGCTGCATCGGCCGCGCCCTCCAGTGCGCCCCTTCCCTCGCCCCACGCCGTGGCCGCCTTTGTGCCCGCATGTCGCCGCTCGCGCGCGCTCCCGCCTTCTATGTCGCCGCTTGCCCAATGCACCCGCCTACGCTGCCCCTTCTGCTCCTCGTCCGGCCGCCCGCTCCACTCCGCTCGTCGTGCCATGCGTCGTCGCTACCGCACGCCACCGCTGCCACGCCCGCCGTGGTTGCTTGCCCAGGCCACAACCAAGGCCGCTGGCGCCTCTCTATGCGAGCGCACAACCTAGGAAGCTGGCTGTGCCACCGCCAGGTAGGCCCGCCCTTTTTAAAGAAAAGAAAAGAAATAACAAGAATAAGAATAATAATAAAATAAAAGCTTTAATTAGGGAATAATTAATTAGTTAGTAATTAATTAATTAGTTAATTAAACTAATTAAACTGTTAAAAATGTCCTATGACACGTGGGTCCCCTGGACCCAGTTGACTAGTCAACTGGTCAACGGGTCCCACTGTCAGCCGCTAGTGACACTGTTGTGTACACTTTTTGTGTGCACATAGCAATTTACATTTAATAAATTTCAAATTAAAATAAATTCAGAAAATCATTTAAACTTCAAAAATCATATAAAATAAAACTGTAACTCGGATTATATATATATATATATATATATATATATATATAACTTGCTCAGAAAAATATAACGAATCTGTTTACGCCATCTACACACCTGCCCCACCGCTTTAAGATAGCGAACATCGACATTCCCCCTGGACCAATATACCAAAAAACACCTGGAGCTGGGAAAACATTTCTGGATGTTTTCCCTCTTCTTTTAAAATGCCCAGGGTTGCATTAGAGCATTTCATCATCACATTTGTCGTGTCATTGCATCTATGTTGCATTGCTTTCTCTGTTATTTATTGTTTCCCTCTTTTCCCTATTCTTTCGGTAGACCCCGAGACTGACGATGACGCACAGTACGACTACGACACCGACGACCCTTCCCTCTCGGCAGAGCTTCCAGGCAAGCAAAACCCCCTTGATCATTCCTACACCACCTACTCTTTCCCTCTACTGTTTGCATTAGAGTAGTGTTACTGTTACTGCCTTACCGTTGATCCTATACTGCTGCATAGCCTGTCCATGCTACTGTTGTTGATACTTTTACCTGTTATCCTAAATGCTTAGTATAGGTATGCTAGTATTCCATCAGTGGCCCTACATTCTTGTCTGTCTGCCATGCTATACTATCGGGTCGTGATCCCTTTGGTTGGTATACATACATACATAAACACTATTCTGATCATGGGATGAGAATAATATTATGATCACAACCTGAACTGCCCGAGTTACACGACTGAACTTCCCTCTGTACGAACCCGACCTTCATGCTATCTTCGCAAGCGTGCCTTCCCCGCGAATTATTCTGGTCGGTCATGTTGTTTTCTATGTAAGTGTAATCTGCAAATAGTTTTTAGCAACTAAATGACCGTTTTGAATAGGAATTCTGGTCATTGGCGGATTTGCTCTCGGGTCATGATGAACTTGCGTCTGTTACAAGTTTAACGCATGTTGTGGATGTTGTCGAAGCTCTGGCATGATGGGAATTAGGTTTTGGTACGAGTTTGGTGCACAATTTTTTTTATTTCAAACAAATTTGAAATCGCCCGTGTTCTTCATCCGCCGAGATGCAACCTCCGCTTCTGTTGATTTCTCATTTTTCTGTAAATTTTGTTGGCTGATTTGCGTACTTAAGTGAAATTCAAGGCTTACTAAGTCGTCAATTTTAATTGGGAGGGTCCATACGGTTTGATTTCTAGCGATTTGATGTTGGCACTCCCTCGGCTTTTTGCACAGGTTGTTTTTGCGGTTTTGAGATTTGCCCTTTAGTCAATTTTGTTGTCGAAAGGGAGTTGCCAGATCATTTCCAAGGGGTGCGGACGTGTTCTAATCTGGTGCAGATGATCTTATGCTTCAGACGAATTCATTCGTTCATAATTTCTATATCATCTAATGGTTGTTATACAAGCTGGACTTCTGCGTTGTCATACCTGAACTTCTGCTTTTCCTTTGTTGCAAGGTAATGCAGCAAGTCCTTTGTATTTCTTTCCTTTTTTCTGTCATTTTTCATTCTTGCATTGGTTTTCATATTTTGACTGAGTCCCATGAGCGACCATGGAATTAATTGGCCGATGGATATGCATATTTTTTTTTGTTTTTTCTAGTATGTTTTCGTACTTATAATAGTTTTTTGGATTTAAAACATTTAATCATTGATAACCGCATTGCGTCCTGTCAAAACCTAGCGCGTAGCAATGCGGTAGCGCGAGGCCGAGCAAGGGGGAGGGACTCCGTCCCCTCCCCCTGCGAGGCCGAGACAGGAACGAGCCGGAGCGCTGCGTCGTTGCATGCGGAGGTGAGTTCGTCACATCCGTGATCCCACTATCTAACTTAGGGGTGTGGCTCTGGGGTGCATGCGGTGGGGGTGGAAACAGAATAACCGCATCGCGTCCTGCCAAAACCTAGCGCGCAGCAATGCGGTAGCGCGAGGCCGAGCAGGGGGAGGGGGGCCGAGACAGGAACGAGCCAGAGCAGGCGACGACGCGGCTTGCCGCGTCGTCGCATGCGGTGGTGAGTCTGTCACATTTGCGACCCCACTATCTATCTTAGGGGTGTGGCTCTGGGGTGCGTGCGATGGGGTGAAAACAGAATAACCGCATTGCGTCCTGTCAAAAGCTAGCATGCAACAATGTGGTAGCGTAGGGCCGCATGTGTACTTTGTGTGTATTTGAATTTTGAACTTCTATATTGTTTCTAAGTTGTGTATTTTAGTTAGATATGGACTTCATATGTTTTTGCATTTGAACTTCTTCTTGTTGTTTCTTAGTGTTCATTTTTTTATATGCTTTTACTTTGTTGATTGATGAATACATGACTACCTTGAATACGAACAAAAATATTGCATACATGTATATTTGTGAGGTGATTTCTAATGCAAACTATGCAATAATTTATTTATGTCATCTAGGACAAAAATACTTCACAAACTTTTGTGTCATGTCTAATTGTAGGTGTATGGGACATTTGTACAATCAACATATAAAGATAAGGGAAAAAGAGAAGTTTAGGTGATTTTTAAAAAGTCCTCTCACGTCAGTTTTGGGCCAAGAGAAGATAGAGTCCAAGTCTCTCACGTTCTGGATTCAGATTCGGACTACACAGACATACCTGACTCAAAACATCAACAACATTTTCATATGGACTCCGAATTGGGTGATTCTTTTATTATTTTAAAGTAGATTTCATGCTCTTTCCAACACAATTGGATTCACCTTCAAATTCGTCCGGAGCGTTGAGTTATGGACGAAATAATCTAGCATTGCGGCAGAATCCGAGTCAAACTACAAGCCCAAAGGTGTTGCATCACCTCCACCTGGGCCCATGAGCCTTGTACGACCTAGGGTTAGTTTTAGGCTGCCTTGGGACGTCCTCCCACCTCCTTGGCCACCACCCCTTGCTCCTATATAAGTAGATCCATCTAGTAGCTTTTTCCTGGGGGATTTGTTTAGTTAAAAGTTAGCCATTGCAACTTCGTGTACTTTGTTTGTGTCCAACGACCAGACCAAGACCGCTTTCGGATCCCCACCATTATCAATACTTCATATATATTCACAATATTCAGATTGCATTATCATATTCTTGCTTGTTCTTCGATTGCTTGCAGGAATAGACCTTCGTGGTCAGGCTGATCATGCTTCAGACATCGTCGGTAAGCTCAGGAGATTGGTTTAGCGATTGCTAAGGCACAACGTCGTGCACGTTTGTAGTCGGATCGTCAAAGTCATCTCCACCAAATCGATAGTTATCATCTCATCGAAAGATCGAGACACCCTCGCCTCTATCAAGTGGTATCAGTTTTCAGGTTGCTCGATGAGAATTTCTAGTTTTTCCTAGATTAGATTTATTTTCTTACCTATTGTCCAAGAAAAAGCCACAAAAAAATTTAGATCTATTAATCCTTTGTCCAAACCAGTCTGAGCCTTTGCAATTTTCTTTTCATTGCTTGCGTAGTTGAATTATCGGTTGCATCGTCGTGTCGAGTTGCTGGTCTCAGTGTCTAGTTTGTTTAGAGTTTCGAGTTCTGTTCATATTAGTCACGCCGCCGCTGCATTGTTATCCCTTTCGCTGTCCACCACCCATCCATCAATTTTGACCACGTGCTACCCATCGTTCATTGTCACAATCATAGTTGAGGTCGTTTACATCTTCGCTAGATCCAATCTGCATCTTATCTAGTTTGTTTTGGAAAGAGGGAGAGAGAAAAAAAGAGAGAACAAAAGTAAAAAAAAAGCCAGAGAAAAAAAGAGAGAAAGAAAAAGAAAAAAGTGTGAGGAAAAAAAGAGAGAAAAAGAAGAGAGAAGAAAAAAACAAAATTAGGATATATCTAGACTCAATCTCGTAGTTGAATTCGGATTGGAATCTGTTTTGTGCATTATTCAGTAAAACAGGCATAACTTCCTCATACGAAGTCCGTTTTGGCTCCACCAGTACTCAAATGAAATCTAGCGATGAGCCACATTTAAATAGTTGCAGAAGCTTGTTCAATATTTGGCACATCAAAATCGGCTTCTAAATAGGTCTTTTTTCCCTCCGAAGTTCACGAGCACAACTTATTCCAGTTTTTCATGCCAGTTTTCGAATTTTTGACTCCTCATATCAACTTGGAATTGAGTGATTCCTTTTGCGTTTGAAAGCTTGGGTCAGTACCATTCTTGAAAAAATTATCAAAAAATTGGCACAAACTTTTCTAGAGGAAAGTTGGAGAGAAAGTTGTTGATATATCCTGCTTGGCTCTTGTTTCACATCATTATCTTTACTGCTATTGTGATATTCACTTATATCTTGCTGTCCAGAGCTACTTCATATCCTTTACTGATGCTAGTTGTGCTACGGTGTGACCTCATTAGTGTTCTAGGCTTGCGCCTCTAGTTCGGTCTAGCCTAGGACCAGCACAGTAACGTCGTTGAGCGTTTGTTCAACATTGCATCTCTGAATTGATTATTGCTAATCTTTTGCTACCATATATTTAAGCCTTCCAAGATCCACATATTTCTACACCATGTATACATACGTTCCCCTAGCAATCACTTTACTCAATCTTCGGAGTTATTTGACACCGCTGGTTGTCTGTCACCACCTGCTGCTTGGTAAGAACTTATAAGATATTGATATTTGCTTTAGTGTGAGCGTTTTACCACCACACCCTAGTAGTTCATAGGAACATTATTCTTGAATTTTGTTTCTTGTTTCTACTAATCATGACAGGTTCCGGAGATAGAAGTTCTTGGACGATGGACACATCTTCACCATCACGAGAGTTGGGACCACACACACAAGCACATGGTCAGGTTATTTTTTTTTACCGTCATTTGAGGATAGATTTAATCCTGCTATTTATCTAGCTTGGGAGCTTGAAGTAGAACAAGTTTTTAGTCACCATGACTTTTATGTACTTAAGCGAGTACGAGCTGCCACTAGAGCATTTACCGATTTTGCTTCTGTTTGGTGGAGTATGCATTGTAAGAAAAACATTGATAACCAACCCACAACTTGGAAAGATTTGAAATATGTATTGAGACAACAAATTTTCCCCTCCTTACTATCGATGCAAATTTGAACAATTTAAACAAGGCAACAACATTGTTCATGCTTACTACCAAGAGTTCAAATCTTATATCCATCATTGTGACATAGAAGAATCTGAGGATGATATAATGAATAGATTTTTTGGTGGTTTGAACCATGATATTCAGGCAAGATTTCAGTATATTCCTCGTTGCATTACTGGTATGTATGTTCGTGCTTGTACCTTTGAGAGACAGATACAGGAGGATGCATTGGGTGACTACAACAACTACTATTCCAGTTCATGCTCACCACCGCCGGTTGGTTCCTCCATCGCTGCACCTACTAGAGTAGCCCCACCTCGGATTGTGAGCGTGACATCATCTCAAGCGTATGGTACATTGTCAACGTCCGTATCTACATCAGCTACGTCTTTGTGACAACGTAATAGTAAAGGTATTGATGATATAACTCACATGAGAATGACGCATGCCTAGTTAACTTGAATGCATCATTGTGTTGAGTTACCTCTTGATTTAAGCACACCACCTATTTTAGAGAATCTTGTTACTGTCATGAATGCCTCATGTGATCAAACAACTGAAATACCAACAATTTTGAGTGCACCCATTGAATTAACTGTTGATGCAAAAGAACCAATGTTTAATCATTTTGATATGACCTCTAATCTGGGTGATGATTCTATGTCCAATGACTTATTGCATGTTTACTTATTTAAGCATGTTGTAGCATGTAAATTTGATGCAAGTAAGGTTTATTCACCAATGTTGGGATGGTTTAATGATGAACATTGTCAATCTTTTGAAATGAATAAGAGCTTCACTTATATGTGCAAACTGAGTTGCAATATTTTCATGCCTTCTACTTCTTGTGATAATTTTTTGGCTTTAGATTTTATGAACTATGAAAGTTACTCATGTATACATGTTTCATATGTGCAAAAGTCAAGGGAAGTAAAAATGGATGACATATACATATACAACATGTACACCTTGTCTCTTTTGTTAGCCACATTTCAGATTAAGCAACGCCGAGGACGGCTTTGTTTTCAAGAAAGGGAGCTTGATGAGGACATGACTACCTTGGATACGACCAAAAATATTGCATACATGTATATTTGTGAGGTGATTTCTAATGCAAACTATGCAATAATTTATTTATGTCATCCAGGACAAAAATACTTTACAAACTTTTGTGTCATGTCTAATTGTAGGTGTATGGGACATTTGTACAATCCACATATGAAGATAAGGGAAAAAGAGAAGTTTAGGTGCTGTTCAAAAAGTCCTCTCACGTCATTTTTGGGCCAAGAGAAGATAGAGTCCAAGTCTCTCACGTTCTGGATTCAGATTCGGACTACACAGACATGCCTGACTCAAAACACCACCAACTTTTTCATACGGACTCCGAATTGGGAGATTCGTTTTTTGTTTGAAAGTAGATTTCATGCTCTTTCCAACACAATTGGATTCACCTTCAAATTCGTCCGGAACGTTGAGTTATGGACGAAACAAATCTGACGTTGCAGCAGAATCCGAGTCAAACTACAAGCCCAAAGGTGTTGCATCACCTCCACTTGGTCCCATGAGCCTTGTACGACCTAGGGTTAGTTTTAGGCTGCCTTGGGACGTCCTCCCACCTCCTTGGCCGCCACCCCTTGCTCCTATATAAGTAGATCCATCTAGTAGCTTTTTCCTGGGGGATTTGTTTAGTTAAAAGTTAGCCATTGCAACTTCGTGTACTTCGTTTGTGTCCAACGACCAGACCAAGACCGCTTTCGGATCCCCACCATTATCAATACTTCATATATATTCACAATATTCAGATTGCATTATCATATTCTTGCTTGTTCTTGGATTGCTTGCAGGAATAGACCTCCGTGGTCAGGCTGATCGTGCTTCCGGCATCGCCGGTAACCTCCGGAGATTGGTTTAGCGATTGCTAAGGCGCAACGTCATGCACGTTTGTAGTCGGATCGTCAAAGTCATCTCCACCAAATCGATAGTTATCATCTCATCGAAAGATCGGGACACCCTTGCCCCTACCACTGATTAGTGTACTTGAACTTTTGTTCTTTATTTTTTGAACATCTTTCTCTTGTTTGTAAGTGCTTATTTGTGTATGTATTTTTCTTCCCTTTGTAGTGTACTTGACCTTTCTGTTTGCCATCAATTTTTGGTTTTAAGGATACCGGCAGAGTTGTTGTGTGATCTTATCTTTTTATAATAGATGCATTCAAATGGTGCATTAATTTATCAATAGATGCATTTAATTTTTTAGTTGTTGGGGGAGGGGGGGGGGGTAAAACTGTAATTACCCCGGCGCTCCAACACCCCACTACAGAGAGGCATTAAGTGTCGGTCTCCGTCACCACCACCTGTCAGAAATCCCCTCCCCCTAACGCTCGCTCTCTTCTCCCTCTCTGACGCTCCGCTGCTCTCGTCTCCTCCAACCTCCCCTGACTTCTCTGCCGCTGTCCCCTGCGCTCGTGCGTGGAGTAGCCGCCGCACGCCATGCTCCTATTTCTCCCCCATGCCCCACTCTCCCTCGCCCAGCCCGCTCTCCCTTGCCTAGCCCGCTCTCTTCTCCTCTGAAGCGAAGTGGCAACTTCCTGCGCGGTTCCAAAGTGCGTGTGGCGTCGTGGGGGTGGAAGAACCGCCGCGGATTCATGCGTGCGGGGGCCGTTTGGAGAGGTACAAATGCTGCCCCCCGTAATGCTTGCTCTTAGTTTCACCAGATCTGTCGAGGCCTCTCTTTTTCTTCTGTGTGCTCTGCACCCGCCTCCTACCCCTTCTTCTGATGGTTGGGTGGGAGATTAGGTAGGGTTCTTGTGCGTGTGGTGGGTGGATTCCATTCCCTCGTGGCCAGATTTATCTGTGAGATGCTTGTGTGTGCTATTTCTCCCTTCAGGCTTGTGCAGATTTCATTTCCCCTTTGGCGATTTCAACAGTGAGATGCATGTAAGAGAGGGTGTGGTGTGATGGTTGATGTTGGATCTGATGTATCTAATTGCATTAGTGCTATTGACTTTGTAGTCTAGATTGTGTCTGTCACATGCTAGTTAGTTTATGGATACTTTTTTGTTGTGCTTGCCTAGATGTGCTACTATTCATCTTTTCATAATTGTAGATATGTTTTAGTTGTTTCATCCTAGGGTTTGATTTAGTTGCTTTTTGTATTTGTTGTATGATATTCTACTTGCTAACTATATGCAATTTCTCCCCTGTTTTTTGTAGGTTGTTCTAGGGTTTGGAGTTCCATTCATCAAGGGTTGTGTTGTCATGGCTTCAAAACCTTCTCCGGGTATTTTAATGTAGTTGCATCTTGTATTTTAAATAGCAGTTTTCTTATATATGGCTGCCCATATCTTCACTTTGTTATCTTGTTGGACTGCCCATTCTTAAAAGTGTGAACTTCTAACAAAGGTCATGTGTATGCATTTTACCCTTAGTTTAAGTTAGTAGAGTGTTGCTTAATTTTTATTTGATGAATTGCTGGTGAATTATGTCACCAAGTGTTGTTGGACTTCCCAAATGTTTCATATTTATAGTGTTGTTTTTTTGTGATCATTTTCATGGTATTGATATTTAGATTGTCTGTGAAATAGTATTTCTGATCATGCTACATCTTTTTTATGTGCTACTTGCTTGGGTCACATAGTTGAACTTCTGGTTTTAATTATTGTTTGTTTATAATGAAATTTGGTTGAACTTCTATTCTGCGCATTTGTTTTACTGCTTTGTTATATATTGTTGAACTTCTGGACATTCATCTTATATGTAGTACCCCCTCTGGTGTAGATTGTTATATATTTAGTATGTAATTTGTAGATTGTTCATTGTGCTTACTGATTTGTTAGGTATTGTTGAACTTCTAGGTATGGGACATTGGTGTAAAAGTAGAACTCCCTTTGGTGTAGGTTTGCGGATTAGAACTCAGCTGCCTTTTTACTTGCATTTTTTGTAGTTGGTGATGAATTGAATAGTTCTGGAAAAAATGCCCGCAATCAAGATGGAGCTTTAGAAGTTAATATTAATGCTCCAAGATCTGATGCGGCTAAATCACCTATTATTCCTTTGACTGTGATTGTCGAGGTTGCTTCGAGCCTTGTTGGGGATACGACTATTGGATATGACCCGCCCAGGAGGGGCCGGGTTATCCCAATGGCAGTTCATCTAGACAAAGCCCATGAGTATGTTGAAGATGGTGGTTCATGAAGTAGGCCTATTAAAGGGCCCAAACCGAAAGGTGGCTTAAGGCCCATAAGTGTAAACCGCCATGTATATGTAACTTGTATTGTAAGGCATGTAAGATAAGTCATTGGGCCGGACACGGTTGTATGAGCTGGCCGGGACTCTGTAAGCCGCGGGGCGTCAACCCATGTATATAAGGGGACGACCCGACAACGGCTTAGGAGAAGAGACAATAGATTGAAAGCCAGGAAAAGCATATCCGCTCCCTAGTAATCGAAACCCTAGTAATGCCACCTCAAACTGGATTAGGCTTTTACCTTCATCGCAAGGGGCCGGACCAGTATAAACTTCTCGTGTCCTTTGTCCCGTTTAACCCCTTTAAGCTAATCACGCCGCAATGGCTGTTGGGTAACGCAGTAATTTCAAAAAAATTCCTACGCACACGCAAGATCATGGTGATGCATAGCAACGAGAGGGGAGAGTATTGTCTACGTACCCTCGTAGACCGTAAGCGGAAGCGTTATGAAAACGCGGTTGATGTAGTCATACGTCTTCACAATCAACCGATCCTAGTACCGAAAGTACGACACCTCCGTGATCTACACACGTTCGGCTCGGTGACGTCCCACGAACTCACAATCCAGCAGAGTGTCGAGGGAGAGCTTCGTCAGCACGACGGTTGATGATGGTGATGATGATGCTACCGGAACAGGGCTTCGCCTAACACCGCTACGATATGACCGAGGTGGATTATGGTGGAGGGGGGCACCACACACGGCTAAGAGATCAATGATCAACTTGTGTGTCTATGGGGTGCCCCCTGGCCATGTATATAAAGGATGGAGGGAGGAGGAGGCCGGCCCTCATAGGGCGCGTCCAAAGTGTGGAGTCCTACTAGACTCCCTAGTCCTAGTAGGATTCCACCTCCTACATGGAATAGGAAAAAGGGAAGGGAGAAGGAGAAGGAAGGAAGGGGCGTCCCCTTTCCCTAGTCCAATTCGCACCAGTCCATGGGGAAGGGGCGCGGCCACCCTTGAGGCCTTTCTCTCCTTTCCCGTATGGCCCATTAAGGTCCAATACGAATTCCTGTAACTCTCCGGTACGCCGAAAAATACCTGAATCACTCAGAACCTTTCGATGTCTGAATATAGCCTTCCAATATATCGATCTTTATGTCTCGACCATTTCGAGACTCTTAGTCATGTCCTCGATCTTATCCAGGACTCCGAACAAACTTCAGTCATCAAATCACATAACTCATAATACAAATCATCACAGAACATTAAGCGTGCGGATCCTACGGGTTCGAGAACTATGTAGACATGACCGAGACACATCTCCTGTCAATAACCAATAGCGGAACCTGGATGCTCATATTGGCTCCTACATATTCTACGACGATCTTTATCGGTCAAACCACATAACAACATACATTGTTCCCTTTGTCATCCGTATGTTACTTTCCTGAGATTCGATCATCGGTATCTCAATACCTAGTTCAATCTCGTTACCAGCAAGTCTCTTTGCTCGTTCCGTAATGCAACATCCCGTAACTAACTCATTAGTCACGTTGCTTGCAAGGCTTATAGTGATGTGCATTACCGAGAGGGCCCAGAGATACTTCTCCGATACACGGAGTGACAAATCCTAATCTCGATCTATGCCAACTCAACAAACACCATCGGAGACACCTGTAGAGTATCTTTATAATCACCCAGTTACATTGTGACGTTTGGTAGCACACAAGGTGTTCCTCTGGCATTCGGGAGTTGCATAATCTCATAGTTAGAGGAACATGTATAAGTTATGAAGAAAGCAGTAGCAATAAAACTGAATGATCATTATGCTAAGCTAACAGATGGGTCTTGTCCATCACATCATTCTCTAATGATGTGATCCCGTTCATCAAATGACAAGACATGTCCATGGCTAGGAAACTTAACCATCTTTGATTAATGAGCTAGTCAAGTAGAGGCATACTAGGGACACTCCGTTTGTCTATGTATTCACACATGTACTAAGTTTCTGGTTAATACAATTCTAGCATGAATAATAAACATTTATTAATAACAACTTTATTATTTCCTCTAGGGCATATTTCCTTCAGTCTCCCACTTGCACTAGAGTCAATAATCTAGTTCACATCGTCATGTGATTTAACACCAATAGTTCACATCTTTATGTGATTAGTTCACACCTCCATGTGACTAACACCCAAAGGGTTTACTAGAGTCAATAATCTAGTTCACATCGCTATGTGATTAATACCCAAAGAGTGATCATGTTTTACTTGTGAGAGAAATTTAGTCAACGGGTCTGCCACATTCAGAGCCGTATGTATTTTGCAAATTTTCTATGTCTACAATGCTTTGCACGGAGCTACTCTAGCTAATTGCTTCCACTTTCGATAGGTATCTAGATCAAGACTTAGAGTCATCCAGATCGGTGTCAAAACTTGCATCAACGTAACTCTTTACGACAAACTCTTTGTCACCTCCATAATCGAGAAACATTTCCTTATTCCACTAAGGATATTTTTAACCATTGTCCAGTGATCCACTCCTGGATCACTATTGTACCCTCTTGCCAAATTTATGGTGAGGTACACAATAGGTCTGGTACACAGCATGGCATACTTTATAGAACCTATTACTGAGGCGTAGGGAATGACTTTTCATTCTCTTTCTATTTTCTGTCGTGGTCGGGTTTTGAGTCTTTACTCAACTTCACACCTTACAACACATGCAAGAACTCCTTCTTTGACTTTTCCATTTTGAACTACTTCAAAATCTTGTGAAGGTATGTATTCATTGAAAATATATCAAGCGTTGATGACCCACAAGTATAGGGGATCTATCGTAGTCCTTTCGATAAGTAAGAGTGTCAAACCCAACGAGGAGCAGAAGGAAATGATAAGCGGTTTCCATCAAGGTATTCTCTGCAAGTACTGAAATAAGTGGCAACAGATAGTTTTGTGATAGGATAATTTTTAACGAGCAACAAGTAACAAAAGTAAATAAGGTGCAGCAAGGTGGCCCAATCCTTTTGGTAGCGAAGGACAAGCCTGGACAAACTCTTATATAGAGAAAAGCGCTCCCGAGGACACATGGGAATATCATCAAGCTAGTTTTCATCACGTTCATATGATTCACGTTCGGTATTTTGATAATTTGGTATGTGGGTGGACCGGTGCTTGGGTACTGTCCTTACTTGGACAAGCATCCCACTTATGATTAACCTCTATTGCAAGCATCCGCAACTACAAAAAAAGTATTAAGGTAAACCTAACCATAGCATGAAACATATGGATCCAAAGCAGCCCCTTACGAAGCAACACATAAACTAGGGTTTAAGCTTCTGTCACTCTAGCAACCCATCATCTACTTATTACTTCCCAATGCCTTCCTCTAGGCCCAAATAATGGTGAAGTGTCATGTAGACGATGTTCACATAACACCACTACAGGGGAGACAACATACATCTCATCAAAATATCGAACGAATAGCAAATTCACATGACTACTAATAGCAAGACTTCTCCCATGTCCTCAGGAACAAACGTAACTACTCACAAAGCATATTCATGTTCATAATCAGAGGAGTATTAATATGCATATAGGATCTGAACATATGATCTTCCACCAAATAAACCAAGTAGCATCAACTACAGGGAGTAATTAACACTACTAGCAACCCACAGGTACCAATCCAGGACTTGGAGACAAGAATTGGATACAAGAGATGAACTAGGGTTTTGAGAGGAGATGGTGCTGGTGAAGATGTTGATGGAGATTGCCCTCTCCCGATGAGAGGGGCGTTGGTGATGATGATGGCGATGATTTCCCCCTCCCGTAGGGAAGTTTCCCCGGCAGAACAGCTCCGCCAGAGCCCTAGATTGGTTCCGCCAAGGTTCCGCCTCGTGGCGGCGGAGTTTCATCTGAGAAGATGACTTCTTTATTTTTTCCCATCGAAAGACTTCATATAGCAGAAGATGGTCACCGGAGGGCCACCAGGGGGCCCATGAGGTAGGGGGGCGCGCCCAGGGGGGTAGGGCGCGCCCCCACCCTTGTGGGCAGGGTGTGGCCCCCCTGGTGAATCTCTTCCGCTGAGTATTTTTTATATATTCTGAAAACGTCTTCCGTGAAGTTTCAGGACTTTTGGAGCTGTGCAGAATAGGTCTCTAATATTTGCTCCTTTTCCAGCCCAGAATCCCAGCTGCCGGCATTCTCCCTCTTCATGTAAACCTTGTAAAATAAGAGAGAATAGGCATAAGTATTGTGACATAATGTGTAATAACAGCCCATAATGCAATAAATATCGATATAAAAGCATGATGCAAAATGGACGTATCAACTCTCCCAAGCTTAGACCTCGCTTGTCCTCAAGCGAAAGCCGAAATCGAAAAATATGTCCACATGTTTAGAGATAGAGGTGTCGATAAAAATAAAATACGGACATGAGGGCATCATGATCATTCTTAGAACAACAACTTATATAATTCTTGTCATATGATTTCTTATGCTAGAGTAATAATTCAATCACAATTTCAAGTATGAATCGTAAACTTCATTGAAAACTAACAAACTATAATCTCAGTCATTGGAGCAATTGCAATTTATCATAACATAGGAAAGAGTCAATATATAAGAGCTTTTCAGCAAGTCCACATACTCAACTATCATATAGTCTTTCACAATTGCTGACACTCACGCAATACTTATGGGTATGGAGTTTTAATCGACACAGAGAAAGATAGGGGCTTATAGTTTTGCCTCCCAACGTTTTACCTCAAGGGTAATGTCAACAATAATAGTTCATGAAAACTCACATCCAATTAGCCATATATACCAGGATCTTTCCAACATACTGTGCTTGCCAAAGGATAA
The DNA here is from genome assembly GCF_018294505.1 of Triticum aestivum. Taxonomy (NCBI): domain Eukaryota; kingdom Viridiplantae; phylum Streptophyta; class Magnoliopsida; order Poales; family Poaceae; genus Triticum; species Triticum aestivum. The sequence continues at coordinate 414,716,745 of NC_057797.1, read as the reverse complement.
AATGTAAAAAGGAAGGGTGAAGATCACCATGACTCTTATGCAAGGTAGGAGATAAAAGTAAAAGATAGGCCCTTCGCAGAGGGAAGCAGAGGTTGTCATGCGCTTTTATGGTTGGATGCACAAAATCTTAATGCGAAAGAACGTCACTTTATATTGCCACTTGTGATATGGACCTTTATTATGCAGTCTGTCGCTTTTATTTCTTCCATATCACACGATCGTATAAAGCTTATTTTCTCCCACACTAATAAGTCATACATATTTAGAGAGCAATTTTTATTGCTTGCACCGATGACAACTTACTTAGAGGATCTTACTCAATCCATAGGTAGGTATAGTGGACTCTCATGGCAAAACTGGTTTAAGGGTATTTGGAAGCACAAGTAGTATCTCTACTTGGTGCGATGAATTTGGCTAGCATGAGGGGGAAAGGCAAGCTCAACCATGTTGGATGATCCATGACAATATAATTTATCTCAGATGTAAGAAAACATAACCCATTACGTTGTCTTCCTTGTCCAACGTCAACTCTTTAGCATGTCATATTTTAATGAGTGCTCACAATCATAAAAGATGTCCAAGATAGTATATTTATATGTGAAGACCTCTCTTTCTTTATTACTTCCTATTAATTGCAACGATGACCAAAACTATGTTTGTCAACCCTCAACAACTTTTATTCATCATACTTTTTTCTCTATATGAGCTCATTACTCTCCATAAGACTCACATGATCTCTTTGTTTCTTTTTATTTCTTTCTCTTTTCTTTTATTCCATTAGGATCATGGCAAAATAATCAAGCCCTTGACTCAACACTAATCTTTATTATATAGTTCACGGACTCGATTACATAGAGGAATTATAAAGCAAAACTCAAAACTAGATCATGCCATAAACTTTATTCTACTAGATCAAGATAATAGCAAAAGGATCAAGCTAAGGAAAACGGTAAAGATAAAAGTGATCGTGATACGATACCGCAGCACTCCCCCAAGCTTGGCAGTTGCCAAGGGGAGTGCCCATACCAGATACTCAATTCTTCTTTGTTGCTGGAGACAGTGGTGATTTTGTTGATGGCATAGGCTTGTCGTCCTTCTTCCAAGGCATAGGCTCACCATCATAGAAGGATGACCGAGTCTCCTGAAACCTCAAATCTGCAGCCAAACTCATCCTCTTGAATCTATATTCATACTCACAGTTTTGATTTTGCAGGCCATAGATCTGGGCTTGGAGGTGCTCGTTTTTCTCATGAAGCTTGAAGATCGCCTCCCCAATGTCCTTGACATCCAGCTTGTGGTTGTTGGTGAACTCCGTGATCATGATGTGATTGGAATCGAGTCCACGCTCCACCATCTCCTTACACTTGAAAACTTCTTGATCCAATGCCTCGAGCCTTGCCTCCGTGCTTCCGGTCTTCCTTGGCCCCTAAGCATCGCGAATGTGCAAAAACCCCTCATGCATCTCAATGGTTTGAGGGTGTTGTAGCACTTCTGCGAGGTAGGGGTTGATGACCTTCTCTAAGAACTGGTCCTTGGGGGCGCTTGAAGACGACATGATGACCTGGATCTGTCACAAAAACAACTCGAAACAAAAACAGGAGATTTTTGCGTGATACGTGAGTCAAAACCTCTGGGAGATTATATAATGCATTTTTACCGACCAAACTACGTGTCGTGTACGAAAACAGAGTCCGAAGAGCACACGAGGTGCCCACGAGGTAGGGGGGCGCGCCCAAGGGGTAGGGCGCGCCCTCCACCCTCGTGGAGCCCTCGTGTCCTTCCCGGACTGCTTCTTATTTTTCTATTTTTCTAAATATTCCAAAACGGAGAAATATTGCCTTAAAAGCTGTTTTGGAGTTGGTTTACTTACCGTACCACATACCTATTCCTTTTCGGAGTCTGAAACATTCCGGAAAGTGTCCCTTATGTATTCCTGCAGGGTTACAGTTTCAATAATATTGCTTTCAACATTTATGGGATTACCTGAGATATAATGTTTGATTCTTTGACCATTCACCACCTTCAGATTTGTGCCTTTGAAGTTCTTGATTTTTATGGCACCGGAATGGTAGACCTCTTCGATAACGTAAGGACCTTCCCATTTAGAGAGAAGTTTTCCTGCAAAAAATCTTAAACGAGAGTTGTATAGCAATACATAATCACCTACATTAAACTCACGCTTTTGTATCCTTTTGTCATGCCATCTTTTAACTTTTTCTTTAAACAACTTGGCATTTTCATAGGCTTGGGTTCTCCATTCATCAAGTGAGCTAATATCAAATAACCTCTTCTCACCGGCAAGTTTGAAATCATAATTGAGTTCTTTAATAGCCCAATATGCCTTGTGTTCTAGTTCGAGAGGTAAGTGACATGCTTTTCCATAAACCATTTTATACGGAGACATACCCATAGGATTTTTATATGCAGTTCTATAGGCCCATAATGCATCATCAAGTTTCTTGGACCAATTCTTTCTAGATCTATTAACAGTCTTTTGCAAAATTAATTTGAGCTCTCTATTACTCAATTCTACTTGACCACTAGACTGAGGATGATAAGGAGATGCAATTCTATGATTAACATCATATTTAGCAAGCATTTTACGGAAAGCACCATGAATAAAATGTGAACCACCATCAGTCATTAAATATCTAGGGACTCCAAATCTTGGAAAAATAACTTCTTTAAGCATTTTAATAGAAGTGTTATGATCAGCACTACTAGTTGGAATAGCTTCTACCCACTTAGTAACGTAATCAACAACAACTAAAATATGTGTATATCCATTAGAGGAAGGAAAAGGTCCCATATAGTCAAAGCCCCAAACATCAAATGGTTCAATAACGAGTGAATAGTTCATAGGCATTTCTTGACGTCTACTAATATTACCAATTCTTTGACATTCATCACAAGATAAGACAAACTTACGGGCATCCTTGAAGAGAGTAGGCCAATAAAAACCAGATTGCAATACCTTATGTGCAGTTCTATCTCCAGCATGGTGTCCTCCATAAGCTTCGGAGTGACACTTGCGTAGGATCTGTTCCTGTTCATGCTCAGGTACACAACGTCTAATAACACCATCTACTCCTTCTTATAAAGATGTGGGTCATCCCAAAAGTAATGCCTCAAATCATAGAAGAACTTTTTCTTTTGCTGGTATGTGAAACTAGGTGGTATAAACTTAGCAACAATGTAATTAGCATAATCAGCATACCATGGAGCAGTATGAGAAGCATTTATGACATTTAATTGCTCATCAGGAAAGCTATCATCAATAGGAGTGGGTCATCAAGCACATTTTCTAACCTAGACAAGTTGTCTGCAACGGGGTTCTCAGCTCCCTTTCTATCAACAATATGTAAGTCAAATTCTTGTAGCAAGAGAACCCATCTAATAAGTCTAGGTTTAGCATCTTTCTTTTCCATGAGATATTTAATAGCAGCATGATCAGTGTGAATAGTTACTTTAGAATCAACAATATAAGGTCTGAACTTATCACAAGCAAATACAACTGCTAAGAATTCTTTTTCAGTGGTAGCATAATTTCTTTGAGCATTGTCTAGGGTTTTACTAGCATATTGAATAACATTTAATTTCTTATCAACTCTTTGCCCTAGAACAACACCTACAGCATAATCACTAGCATCACACATAATTTCAAAGGGTAAATTCCAATCAGGTGGCTGAACAATAGGTGCAGAGATCAATGCTTTCTTAAGTATTTCAAATGCTTCTACACAATCATCATCAAAGACAAATGGTATATCTTTTTGTAATAAATTAGTCAGAGGCCGAGAAATTTTTGAGAAGTCCTTAATGAACCTCCTATAAAATCCGGCATGACCAAGGAAACTTCTTATACCTTTGATGTCCTTGGGACATGGCATCTTCTCAATAGCATCAACCTTGGCTTTATCAACCTCAATACCTCTTTCAGAAACTTTGTGCCCCAAGACAATACCTTCATTAACCATAAAGTGGCACTTTTCCCAATTCAAGACAAGATTAGTTTCTTCACATCTCTGCAAAACTCGATCAAGGTTGCTCAAGCAATCATCAAAAGAAGATCCATAGACGGAGAAATCGTCCATGAAAACCTCACAAATCTTTTCACAAAAGTCAGAGAATATAGCCATCATGCATCTTTGAAAGGTAGCAGGTGCATTACATAGACCAAAAGGCATACGTCTATAAGCAGAAGTACCAAAAGGGCAAGTAAAAGTAGTCTTTGATTGATCTTTGGCTAACACAGGTATTTGAGAGAAACCAGAATAACCATCTAGAAAGCAAAAATGTGTATGTTTGGATAATCTTTCTAGCATTTGATCGATAAAAGGTAAGGGGTAATGATCCTTTTTAGTTGCCTTATTTAATTTGCGGAAATCAATTACCATCCTATAACCTGTAATAATTATTTGAGGAATCAGTTCATTTTTATCATTAGGAACGACAGTAATACCTCCCTTCTTAGGGACACAATGGACAGGACTTACCCACTGACTATCAGCAACGGGATAGATTATACCTGCCTCAAGGAGCTTTAGTATTTCCTTTCTTACCACTTCTTTCATTTTAGGATTCAGCCATCGTTGATGATCACGAACTGGTTTAGCATCTTCTTCCAAATTAATTTTATGTTGACATAGAGTGGGACTAATGCCCTTAAGATCATCAAGAGTATACCCAATAGCAGCACGGTGCTTCTTCAGAGTTTTCAATAACCTCTCTTCCTCATGCTCTGAAAGGTTAGCACTAATAATAACATGATATATCTTTTTCTCATCAAGATAAGCATATTTAAGAGTATCAGATAACTGTTTAAGCTCAAACACGGGATCACCCTTGGGTGGAGGAGGATCCACTAGGATTTCAACAGGCAAATTGTGTTTCAGAATAGGTTCCTGTTTAAAGAATACTTCATCTATTTCCCTGCTTTCATTCATAAACATATCATTTTCATGGTCTAGCAAATATTGTTCTAAAAGGATCACTAGGAGGTACGGAAATAGAAGCAAGACCAATAATTTCATCCTTACTAGGTAATTCTTCTTCACGGTGTTGTCTACTAAATTTAGAGAAATTAAATTCATGAGACATATCATCTAAAACGATAGTAACAACATCCCTTTTGCAATCTATGGTAGCATTAACAGTGTTCAGGAAGGGTCTACCAAATATAATGGGACAAAAGCTATCTTGTGGGGAACCAAGAACAAGAAAATCAGCAGGATATTTAGTTTTCCCACACAAGACTTCAACATCTCTAACAATTCCCATTGGTGAAATAGTATCTCTATTGGAAAGTTTAATTGTGACATCAATATCTTCTATCTCAGCAGGTGCAATATCATGCATAATTTCTTTGTATAAGGAATAAGGTATTGCACTAGAACTAGCACCCATATCACATAAGCCATGATAACAATGATCTCTTATTTTAACAGAAATAACAGGCATGCCTACCACATGTCTATTTTTATCTTTAGCACAAGGTTTAGCAATTCTAGCAGTCTCATCAAGGAAATGAATAACATGCCCATCAATATTATCAGACAATAGATCTTTAACAATAGCAATATCAGGTTCAACTTTAATTTGTTCATGAGGTGTATAAGTTTTAATATTGCTTTTACGAACCACAGTTGAAGCTTTAACATGATCCTTTATCCTATCAGGAAAAGGTGGTTTCTCAACATAAGAAGTAGGAACAATAGGATCATTATAAGTGATAATCTTTTCTTCAACTTTAATAGGTGCAGCTACTTTTACTTCCATGGGAGGATGATATTTAAACCACTTTCTCCTTGCGGAGATCAACATAAGTAGAAAAAGATTCACAGAAAGAAGCTACTATCTTAGAGTCAAGTCCATATTTAGTGCTAAATTTACGGAAAACATCGGTATCCATAAAATATTTAACACAATCAAAACTAGGTGTCATACCTGACTCCTTACCTTTGTCGAGGTCCCAATCTTCAGAGTTGCGTTTAATTCTTTCCAATAAATCCCATTTGAATTCAATAGTCTTCATCATAAAAGAGCCAGCACAAGAAGTATCAAGCATGGTGCGATTGTTATCAGAAAGCCGAGCATAAAAATTTTGAATAATCATTTCTCTTGAGAGCTCATGATTGGGGCATGAATATAACATTGATTTAAGCCTCCCCCAAGATTGAGCGATGCTTTCTCCTTTGCGAGGCCAAAAATTATATATATAATTGCGATCACGATGAACAAGATGCATAGGATAAAACTTCTGATGAAATTCCAATTTCAGTCGTTTGTAATTCCAAGACCCCATATGATCACATAGCCTATACCATGTCGATGCATCTCCCTTCAAAGATAAAGGGAAGACCTTCTTCTTAACAACATCTCCGGGTACACCTGCAAGCTTAAATAATCCACAAACTTCATCCACATATATTAGATGCTCATCAGGATGTTTTGTTCCATCTCCTAAAAAGGGATTAGCTAGCCGTTTTTCTATCATACCCGAAGGAACTTCAAAGCAAGCATTTTCATTTTCATTTTCATTTTCAGTAGGTTCAGTAGGTTGAGGAGCAACTCTTTGCTCTACTGGTCGGGGTGAAGATACCCCGAACAAGCCCCTCAGAGGATTACTTTCCATAGTAACAAGTGACAGTAAATTTCAGCACACTATATAAATTTTTCCTTACCAAATTCCACCTACCAAAGGTGCTTCACTCGCGGACAACGGCGCCAGAAAAGAGTCTTGATGACCCACAAGTATAGGGGATCTATCGTAGTCCTTTCGGTAAGTAAGAGTGTCGAACCCAACGAGGAGCAGAAGGAAATGATAAGCCGTTTCCAGCAAGGTATTCTCTGCAAGTACTGAAATAAGTGGTAACATATAGTTTTGTGATAGGATAATAACGAGCAACAGGTAACAAAAGTAAATAAGGTGCAGCAAGGTGTCCCAATCCTTTTTGTAGCAAAGGACAAGCCTGGACAAACTCTTATATAGAGAAAAGCGCTCCCGAGGACACATGGGAATATCATCAAGCTAGTTTTCATCACGTTCATATGATTCACGTTCGGTACTTTGATAATTTGGTATGTGGGTGGACCGGTGCTTGGGTACTGTCCTTACTTGGACAAGCATCCCACTTATGATTAACCTCTATTGCAAGCATCCGCAACTACAACAAAAGTATTAAGGTAAACCTAACCATAGCATGAAACATATGGATCCAAATCAACCCCTTACGAAGCAACACATAAACTAGGGTTTAAGCTTCTGTCACTCTAGCAACCCATCATCTACTTATCACTTCCCAATGCCTTCCTCTAGGCCCAAATAATGGTGAAGTGTCATGTAGTCGACATTCACATAACACCACTAGAGGAGAGAAAACATACATCTCATCAAAATATCGAAGGAATACCAAATTCACATGACTACTAATAGCAAGACTTCTCCCATGTCCTCAGGAACAAACGTAACTACTCACAAAGCATATTCATGTTAATAATCAAAGGAGTATTAATATGCATATAGGATATGAACATATGATCTTCCACCAAATAAACCAACTAGCATCAACTACAAGGAGTAATTAACACTACTAGCAACCCACAGGTACCAATCCCGGACTTGGAGACAAGAATTGGATACAAGAGATGAACTAGGGTTTTGAGAGAAGATGGTGCTGGTGAAGATGTTGATGGAGATTTCCCTCTCCCGATGAGAGGAGCGTTGGTGATGATGATGGTGATGATTTCCATCTCCCGTAGGGAAGTTTCCCCGGCAGAACAGCTCTGCCGGAGCCCTAGATTGGTTCCGCCAAGGTTCTGCCTCGTGGCGGCGGAGTTTCGTCCGAGAAGATGGCTTCTTATTTTTTTCCCATCGAAAGACTTCATATAGCAGAAGATGGTCACCGGAGGGCCACCAGGGGGCCCACGAGGTAGGGGGCGCGCCCAAGGGGGTAGGGCGCGCCCCCACCCTCGTGGGCAGGGTGTGCCCCCATGGTGAATCTCTTCCGCTGTGTATTTTTTATATATTCTGAAAACGTCTTCCGTGAAGTTTCAGGACTTTTGGAGCTGTGCAGAATAGGTCTCTAATCTTTGCTCCTTTTCCATCCCAGAATCCCAGCTGCCGGCATTCTCCCTCTTCATCTAAACCTTGTAAAATAAGAGAGAATATGCATAAGTATTGTGACATAATGTGTAATAACAGCCCATAATGCAATAAATATCAATATGAAAGCATGATGCAAAATGGACGTATCAAGCATCTTGATCTATCTCTATAGATCTTGATGTTCAGTATGTAAGTAGCTTCATCGAGGTCTTTCTTTGAAAAACTCTATTCAAACACTCCTTTATGCTTTATAGAAAATTCTACATTATTTTCGATCAACAATATGTCATTCACATATACTTATCAGAAATGCTGTAGTGCTCCCACTCACTTTCTTGTAAGTACATGCTTCACCGCAAGTCTGTATAAAACCATATGCTTTGATCACTTTATCAAAGGATATATTCCAACTCCGAGATGCTTGCACTAGTCCATAGATGGATCGCTGGAGCTTGCACACTTTGTTAGCACCTTTAGGATTGACAAAACCTTTTGTTGCATCATATACAACTCTTCTTTAAGAAATCCATTAAGGAATGCAGTTTTGACATCCATTTGCCAGATTTCATAAAATGTGGCAATTGCTAACATGATTCGGACAGACTTAAGCATAGCTATGAGTGAGAAAATCTCATCATAGTCAACATCTTGAACTTGTCGAAAACCTTTTGCGACAATTCGAGCTTTGTAGATAGTACCACTACTATCAGTGTCTGTCTTCCTCTTGAAAATCCATTTATTCTTAATGGCTCACCGATCAACGGGCAAGTCAATCAAAGTCCATAATTTGTTCTAATACATGGATCTCATCTCAGATTTCATGGCTTCAAGCCATTTCGCGGAATCTGGGCTCATCATCGCTTCCTCATAGTTTGTAGGTTCATCATGGTCAAGTAACATGACCTCCAGAACAGGATTACCATACCACTCTGGTGCGGAACGTATTCTTGTTGACCTACGAGGTTCGATAGTAACTTGATCTGAAGTTTCATGATCATCATCATTAACTTCCTCACTAATTGGTGTAGGAATCACTAGAACCGATTTCTGTGATGAACTACTTTCCAATTAGGGAGAAGGTACAATTACCTCATCAAGTTTTACTTCCTCCCAATCACTTCTTTCGAGAGAAACTTCTTCCCTAGAAAGGATCCATTCTTAGGAACGAATATCTTGCCTTTGGATTTGTGATAGAAGGTGTACCCAACAGTTTCCTTTGGGTATCCTATGAGGACGCATTTCTCCGATTTGGGTTCGAGCTTATCAGGTTGAAACTTTTCTAGATAAGCATCCTAGCCCCAAACTTTAAGAAATGAGAGCTTAGGTTTCTTGCTAAACCACAGTTCATATGGTGTCATCTCAACGGATTTAGATGGTGCCCTGTTTAACGTGAATGCAGTTGTCTCTAATGCATAACCCCAAAACGATAGTGATAAGTCGGTAAGAGACAACATAGATTGCACCATATCTAATAAAGTACGGTTATGACGTTCGAACACACCATTACGCTGTGGTATTCCAGGTGGCGTGAGTTGCGAAACTAATCCGCATTGTTTCAAATGAAGACCAAACTCGTAACTCAAATATTCTCCTCCACGATCAGATCACAGAAACTTTATTTTCTTGTTACGATGATTTTCCACTTCACTCTAAAATTCTTTGAACTTTTCAAGTGTTTCAGACTAATGTTTCATCAAGTAGATATACCTATATCTGCTCAAATCATGTGTGAAGATCAGAAAATAACGATACCCGCCGCGAGCCTCAACACTCATCGGATTGCATACATCAGTATGTATTATTTCCAATAAGTCAGTTGCTTGATCCATTGTTCCGGAGAACGGAGTTTTAGTCATCTTGCCCCCGAGGCATGGTTCGCAAGCATCAAATTGATTCATAGTCAAGTGATTTCAAAAGTCCATCAGCATGGAGTTTCTTCATGCGCTTTACACCAATATGACCTAAACGGCAGTGCCACATATAAGTTGCACTATCATTATTAACTTTGTATCTGAAAGCACAAGTGCTCCCTGGGTGGTTTTGGTAATTAATGTCAACATATCTCTTGTTGGACTAACACTTTTACCTAGTATGTTTCAGATAAGTTCAACAATGGAGTGGCATGGACTAGAGGATGTGGAACCCCTTCAAGATGCTAAGGACAAAGGATTGGCTCAAGCTTCAAGATCAAGACTCTACATTTTCTATTTTAGTGATCCAAGATCACATTGAGTCTATAGGAAAAGCCAATACTATCAAGAGGGGATGAGGTGTTGCTTAATGGCTTGCTTGCTCAAAGTGCTTAGTGATATGCTCCAAAACCCTCAACAACCTTCCCACATCCACATATGACCTAAACCAAAAGTCAAACTCAGCCCCACCGATTCTATCTATCCGGCGCCACCGAGTTTCAGATGTCATATCCACTGCCACAAACCCTAGCAAATCAGTTTCACCGATAGGGATCTCGGTCTCACCGAGATGGGATTTTAATCTCTCTGTGTATGTCCATTACCAAAATCGGTCTCACCGAGTTTGAGCAATCGGTACTACCGAGATTACAATACAAACCCTCTGGTTAGCTTATTACCAAAATCGGTCCCACCAAGTTTGTGTAATCGGTCTCACCGAGTTTGCCTGACCAAATCTCTGGTTAGCTTATTACCAAAATCGGTCCCACCGAGTTTGTGTAATCGGTCACACCGAGATTACGTTATGCCCTAATGCTAACCATATCGGTCCTACCGAGTTGCATCTCAGTCCCGCCGAAAATCCTAACGGTCACTAGGTTTGCTGAATCGGTCCGACCAAGTTTAACCATTCGGTCCCACCGAGTTTGGCAAATTGTGTGTAATGGTTAGATTTTGTGTGGAGGCTATATATACCCCTCCACCCACTCTTCATTTGTGGAGAGAGCCATCAGAACATACCTACACTTCCAATACACATTTTCTGAGAGAGAACCACCTACACTTGTGTTGAGGTCAAGATATTCCATTCCAACCATATGAATCTTGATCTCTAGCCTTCCCCAAGTTGCTTTCCACTCAAATATTCTTTCCACCAAATCCAAATCCTGTGAGAGAGAGTTGAGTGTTGGGGAGACTATCATTTGAAGCACAAGAGCAAGGAGTTCATCATCAACACACCATTAATTACTTCTTGGAGAGTGGTGTCTCCTAGATTGGCTAGGTGTCACTTGGGAGCCTCCGACAAGATTGTGGAGTTTAACCAAGGAGTTTGTAAGGGCAAGGAGATCGCCTACTTCGTGAAGATCTACCGCTAGTGAGGCAAGTCCTTCGTGGGCGACGGCCGTGATGGAATAGACAAGGTTGCTTCTTTGTGGACCCTTCATGGGTGGAGCCCTCTGTGGACTCGCGCAACCGTTACCCTCCGTGGGTTGAAGTCTCCATCAACGTGGATGTACGATAGCACCACCTATCGGAACCACGACAAAAACATCCGTGTCTCCAATTGCGTTTGAATACTCCAAACCCTTCTCTTTACATTCTTGCAAGTTGCATGCTTTACTTTCCGCTGCTCATATACTCATTGCATGCTTGCTTGATATGTATTGTGTTTTTTAACTTTTGCTTAAACTCCACTTAAACTTAAGAATATTAAAAACTGCAACTTTTGGCACTTAGTGTCTAATCACCCCCCTCTAGACACCTCTTCTCGATCCTTTCAATTGGTATAAGAGCATTGGTCTCCATTGCCTTGGTTTAAACACCATTGGAGGAAGATGGATGTGTCTACTTTGGGGAGTATTAGACATAGAGTGCCTATTCTTGATGGAGAGTATTTTCATGAGTGGAAAAATGAAATGCTTGAGATTTTCAATGAATATCATTTGAACAAGTACATTACTAGCCCTTGTGCACCTCATGTTGATCCTTTGCACCCTACCCTAGATGAAGATATTGACATGATTCGCAATCTTAGAACTGTTGAGCTCATCATTAGAGGCTTGCCTAGAAACTTGATTAGATGATTGCCTACTCTCAAGTGTGCCTACACCATATGGAGATTTCTTGAGGAACGATTTCCAGATTATTCATTGCAAAATTTAGACAAAATTCTCCATAAGACTATTGCCTTGAGTAAGATGAACTCTAGTGATCCTAGCTTTGGTAATTGTCTATTTGGGCTTACCAATCTCATGCGTGCTAAAGGAAATGTTGGACTCATTAGCGATATCATATCCGAAGCTATTAGAATTCATAAAGGTAACCATTGTGATGATCATTTATCTAATGAATTACCCTCTCTAGGAATTGATCAATCACAAGATGATGTTGAACATGGATACTATGATGAAGATGATGATGGTGACTATGATCTTGATGATGCAATGAGGCATTTTGGTCTTATGGCAAATCTTCGCGGCTACATGGCTGGAGGAAAGGAATGGGTCCTTGATATGTATGTACTGATCATATGACCGGAGATAAAGATATGTTCCGTGAGCTTGCTGAAAACGACGGCCCTCGAAAATATGTCACTTTTGGTGATAATTCAAAGGGTAAGGTGGTTGGCCTTGGTAACGTGGACATCTCACATGATAGCTCCATACAAAATGTCATGCTCGTTGAATCCCTTGGATACAATTTACTTTCAGTTTGTAGACTTGCGGATTTCGGTTTCAATGTCTTATTCACTGAAGCAGATTGCCAAGTGTTTCGTAGAGACAATCATAAAATGGTCTTTACCGGTATACATAGAGGAGATCTTTACATTGTTGATTTCACTAAAAAGGCTCAACCTAGAACTTGCTTAATTACCAAATCTTCTAAAGGCTGGTTGTGGCATAGAAGACTAGGTCATGTTGGTATGCGAAATCTTGATAAGCTTATTAAAGGTGATCATATCCTTGGAATAAAAGATGTCATATTTGACAAGGATAGACTTTGTACTGCTTGTCAAGCAGGGAAACAAGTTGGAGGAAGTCACCGCGTGAAGAACATCATGACCACAAGAAGACCACTCGAGCTACTTCACATGGATCTCTTTGGTCCAAATGCCTACAAGTTTGATGAATCTAACGGCTCGCAAATAGAGCAATTGCCAATTGATGTAGGAGACAAAGACCCTTCGGAAGCAATTCAAGACTTGTCCATTGGCTAGATTCATCCAACGGAAGTGAAGGAGAGTACCTCGTCCGTCCAAGTGGAAGCTTCTACCTCACGACAAGGTGAACCAAGAGTTGATACGGAAGCATCCACAAGTGGGACACGCCAAGATGAAGAAAACGAGGAAGCGCACCAAGATGAACATCAACAACCTCCTTCTCCACCACGACAAGAGAACGGCAACGTCAACAATGAAGAAGGCCAAGAAGAAGCACAAGATGAAGAGGATGTTCCACCCCGACCCAAGCAAAAGCTTTCATGAGTTCGAGCAAGAATTGCTAAGGATCATCCCGTCGAGCAAATCTACAATGATATCCAAACCGGGAGAATCACTCGCTCTAAAACTTGTTTAGCTAACTTTTGTGAACATTACTCATTCATCTCTAGCATTGAACCTATGAAGGTTGAAGAAGCATTGGAGGATCCGGACTGGATAAACGCTATGCATGAAGATCTACACAACTTTGAGAGAAACCAAGTGTGGACATTGGTCGAGAAGCCCGACAACAACCACAACATCATTGGTACCAAATGGGTGTTTCGCAACAAGCAAGATGAAGATGGACAAGTGGTTCGCAACAAAGCACGTCTCGTTGCCCAAGGCTACACACAAGTTGAAGGTATGGACTATGGTGAGACATATGCTCCCCTTGCTAGACTTGAGTCCATTCGCATCTTACTTGCTTATGCTAATCACCATGATATCACCTTGTACCAAATGGACATTAAAAGTGCTTTTCTAAATGGCAAAATTGAGGAGGAAGTTTATGTTAAGCAACCTCCCGGCTTCGTCAATCCTAAGAAACCTAATCATGTTTACAAACTTCACAAAGCCCTTTATGGTCTTAAACAAGCTCCTAGAGCATGGTATAAATGCTTGACCAAGTTCCTTATTGAAAAAGGCTTTGAAATTGGTAAAATTGATTCTACTCTTTTTACTAAAAGGGTTAATGGAGAACTATTTGTGTGCCAAATTTATGTTGATGATATCATATTTGGTTCAACTAACCCTCATTTTAGTGAGAAGTTTGGAAAGCTAATGTCGGAGAAGTTTGAGATGTCTATGATGAGTGAACTCAAATTCTTTCTCGGTTTGCAAATCAAGCAAACTAAGGAAGGTACCTTTGTCTCTCAAATGAAGTACACCAAGGACTTATTCAAGAAGTTCAATATGCAAGAATGCAAAGGTATGACTACACCCATGCCTACTAGTGGACATCTTGATTTCACCAAAGATGGTGAACCGGTTGATCAAAAGGTTTATCGCTCTATGATTGGTTCATTGTTATATCTATGTGCCTCTCGTCCTGATATTATGCTAAGTGTGTGCATGTGTGCACAATATCAAGCTGCTCCTAAAGAGTGTCATCTTAAGGCTGTGAAAAGGATAGTGAGATACCTAATCCATACACCAAATTTTGGCATTTGGTATCCTAAGAGGTCTTCTTTTGATCTTGTTGGCTACTCCGATTCGGACTATGCCGGAGACAAGGTTGATAGAAAATCCACTTCGGGTACTTGTCAATTCCTTGGTAGATCTCTTGTGTCTTGGTCTTCCAAGAAACAAAACTCGGTATCCTTTTGCACCGCCGAAGTGGAATACATTGCCGCTGGTTCATGTTGTGCTCAATTACTTTGGATGACCTAAACTCTTAAAGATTATGGGATATACGTGAAACATGTTCCATTGCTATGTGACAATGAAAGTGCTATTAAGATTGCTCACAATCCCGTGCAACATTCTCGAACTAAGCATATTGAAGTTCGTCATCATTTCATTCAAGATCATGTTGCAAAAGGGGACATTAACCTTAAGCACATTCGCATCGATAAGCAATTGGCGGATATATTCACTAAACCACTTGATGAGAAAGTGTTTTGCAGGTTGAGAGGTGAATTGAACATCATTGATGCTTCAAACTTGGAGTAGGAACTCCATTTGATACATGCGGGGCATGAGGCTATGACTAATCCTCGATATTTCTCTTATGATGCTACTCATATGTCTTGGATATATTTGTACCTTGCATGTTATCTAACCCGTGTAGGTACTTGGTTGAATCTAAATCTATGAGATTGCGACTCACTCACATCTTGAGCAATCTCTACATCACCAAGTCTCTACACAATGGTGGTTGAAGACAAGGAAGCACGAAACCATTCAAACATATCCTTTGGCAAATTCTATGTTGAGTCTCATGATTGTCATTTTGGATACACAAGTGCTCTTCCTTGCAAAGCTAACCCATGTAGGTAGATGAACTCAAACTCCAAGTGGTGCTCCCAACCCTTGATGAACTACATCAACCTTGAGCAACCCACACAAGTTCAACTACATGAGCAAGATCAACACCACCACCCAAGGTATGTTATTCCATCTTAGAGAAGCTTTACTCCAAGTCATGAGTCAAAGCAACTCGACAAGATATGAATACATCAAAAGGCTTAACCGAAAAATGGTAACCCCGTTTTGAGCTTAAACGATGAGTATGACCTATGATCAAGTGCTCTCACTTGACTCCTAAGTCAATATACTCTAACATAGGTGACTTTGTCACCGACCATTTCTAGATGAAGTTCTCTAGTGTTTCTCCGTGCTTTTGCATTTGCATATTTGTTTCCCCTTTCACTTCATCTAGAACTTTTAGTTTCTTTTCTTTCCTTTTTGTTCTGCATTTTCTGCATCCAATTCATTGCAAATCCTTCAGTAAATTCCTTGCATATCCTTGTGAGATCTTACTTGTCTAGTGACTTGAGGTGACAAGTGGTTTCACTCTGATGAACTCGGTCACACTGGTTTGTTCTCTTCGGCCCAACCGAAATCTTTTGGTGCAACCGAAGCACACAACTTGGAGTCACCGATTCCATCACAGGAAAACCAACTTGCCACTTATTCCTGATTTCTGTTTGCTCCAGCTCCACTTGTCGGCGTTCTGGGAACGGGGGTCCCCAGACTTGCCTGCCTGCGGCCTGCGGCGTGGCTCAAAAGGGGCCCCAGCACGGCCCATCTTCACCAACACAAACCCTTCGCGAGGGGCCAAGCCTCGGGGGGCGGACGACACGGAGCTTCCTCAGGCACGGCCCCGTCAGGCTGGCTCTCGAGGAGGCGGAGAGATCAAGGCGGGGTACCTCATGAGGTGCCTGTGACACAAGCCATGACGACCAAGGGCGCCAGGCGGGTGCCAGCCCGCGCAGTGTCCTCCTTTCCCCTTTGGTGCAAAGGGGGCAAGCGCAGCCGCGGAGTACCGAGGCATCAGGCAAAGGTTGCCGTTTCGGTGCAACAAGACCAAGACTGGGAGGACTGCAAGACGGAGGTCATCATGGAGCCCAAGACGGCGTCACCACCAGAGCTTTGTGCAGGCGAAGACTACTTTTGTCAGGATAGCTGGTACTAGCTGTCCCCTTTCAAATTAGCCCGCCATTGTTGGCTCCCTTCCCACTCGATATTTGGGAAGAGGACCAGGGCCTCTATAAATAGGACCAGCCACCCACAAGAGGGGAGGGGGGCAGGCAGAGAAGGAGAGAGAGAGAGAATGGTGGCTGAACTCCTCCCAGCGGTTCATCCCCCAGCCAAGAATAGACCCTCGCGAGGCTGTTCTTCCTTGTATTGTTCATCATCATCAGCCCAAGAGGCAATCCACCACACCACACACTGGAGTAGGGTATTACACCACAACGGTGGCCCAAACCAGTATAAACCCTGTGTCTCTTGTGTTGTTCTTTCCATAGCTTAGATCTTAGCGAGGCAGAGGGGTGCAGATAGGTAGGAGGCGAAATCTCCACGCGCACCCTAGTGTTCGGACCTCAAGGGTCTGCCGGAAGCCGAAATCCAACATTTGGCGCGCCAGGTAGGGGTGCGCCGGGATTCGTCTTCCACCACCCCGTTCTGCTCCGACCATCACGCCCATGTCTGACGCTCGTGGGGCCCGCGCCGAGTGCTGGGCTGCTCTCGCTTCCCGCGTTGCCCAGACGGCCCCTGTCGGCGGGCGTCCTCGCCGTTCCCTGTCACCTGCCGTCAACGCCGCCACCGGCCCGGCGGGGGACGAGCAGAAAGCATCGTCTCAGCATCCGTCCGTGCGGCAAGACGGCCGCACCGCAACTCCCTCGCTCGCCCCAGCTGGTTCTTCGCCCCGCGCGCTCCGCCCGCCCATGGAGGCTCGGGCTGCGCTCATCGCGGCAAACAAGCTCCCGCGCTACCGTCCCATCGATGACGTCTACAAAGAATGGCTCGACCGCGTCGCCGAGCTCGTCCGCGCCGCAGGGGGCTCTCCTGCGCCGTCCGTTCCGCTGCACCGCACCCCGCCCCGCGCGGGCGATGAAGCTCCGGCGGTGCCCCGGGCGCCTCCTCCTCAGGAAGGCGCTGTGGCTCCAAGGCGCGTGGCCCCTGGGCGGAACCCGCTCCGTCAGGTGCCAGCGCGGCAAGAGCAGAGCTGCCAAGAAGTCCCTCGCCCGCAAGAAGCTGCCCGGGCGCTCCCCGCTCCGGCACGTCGCGACCATGCTCCTGCTCCCACGCGTCAAGACCCCGCGCTGCTTCCAGCTGCAGCGCGTGGGGACATGCAAGACCAAGCTCTCCGTCACCCAAGGCCTCCCGTGGCCACAGCAGGCTGCCGCGCCTTCACCACCGAGCTACGTAGCGTCGCGTGGCCCGGCAAGTTCAAGCCAGACCTACCTCCTCGCTACGACGGCACGGCTGATCCTGCGGAGTTCCTCCAGCTCTACGAGCTGGGCATCGAAGCTGCCAACAGAGACGAGAAGGTCATGGCGAACTGGTTCCCCATGGCACTCAAGGACGGGGCCCGCACCTGGCTCCTGAACCTGGCTCCAGGCACAATCTCCTCCTGGGACGAGATGCGCACCCGCTTCATCGCCAACTTCCAAGGTACTCGCGACCGGCCACCCGCCGTGAGTGACATGCGCCGCATCAAGCAACAGCCCAGGGAGACCCTGCAGAAGTACATCCAGCGCTTCAACAATGCACGCCTCAAGATTCCCAAGGTGACTGAGGAGGCCATCATCTCAGCCTTCTCCGACGGCGTGCGCGACGTCAAGATGAAGGAGGAGCTGGCGATGCATGAAGACCTGTGCACTTACTTGGAGCTGTTCAACCTGGCAACCAAGTGTGCCAGGGCCGAGGAAGGGCGTATCTCCCTCCTCGAGCTGCCTGCCGCAGACCCAGAAGAGAAGAAGCCCAAGGCCAAGGATGTGAAGCGCAAGGGGGCTGCCGTGCTCGCGGCAGAACCAGACACCAAGCGGGGCAGAGATCAGCCTGAACCTTCCAAGGGCAGCCGGTACTGTGTGTAACACGACCTCCACACCCACAACACCAACAAATTTCAAGAGCTCCGAGCCGTGAGAGAAGGAAGGATTGGCCGTCGCCCTGACCGCGGTGACCGGGGCTACGGTCGAGGAGGAGGAAGGAACGCAGGACGCTGGGAAGACCGTGGCCCGCGCCAAGGGTGGCGCGATCAACTTCACGAGGATCGCTGGCAAGACCCGCCTCGCGAGGGAGACTGGAGGGATCAGCCTCGCGAGGATCGCCCGCAAGGCAACGCAGGCCTCCCTCCACTGCCGCCGCAGCCAAGGAGAAATGAGGACCGCCACAAGGACGAGGGGGCTGGGGGCTTCCAGGAGCCGCGCGCGATCGCCTGCATCCTAGGCGGGGCTCAAGCCCCAGCCTCTCAACGCATCTTCAAGCAGTTCGCCTGTGAAGTGAACGCAGCCCTCCCCAGGCTCAAAGCCACGCGCCCTCTTAGGTGGTCGGTGTGCGCCATCAAGTTCAGCTCAACAGATCAGCTCAAGTGTGCGGCTACAGCCGGAGTCCTCCCTATGCTTTGTTCCCCAATCGTCAGCAACGTGGTGGTCACCAGGACCCTCATCGATGGCGGGGCAGGGCTCAACGTCCTGTCCGTGGAAACATTCAACAATCTCCAAGTGCCGTACAGCCAGCTTCAGCCAACCAAGCCTTTCTCCGGTATCACCGATGGCTCCACGGTCCCGATTGGGCAGGTCCGCCTCCGTGTCACCTTCGGAGCACGCGACAACTACCGCACCGAGCTCATCGACTTCGACGTTGCTCACATTCGCCTGCCGTACAACGCCATCCTTGGGTACCCAGCGCTGGCCAAGTTCATGGCCGTAACTCACCACGGCTACAATGTCCTCAAGATGCCAGGAAGTGGCGGAGTCATCACGGTGCCCTGTGAAGAGAAGGACGCGGTGTGTTCCCTGGAACGAGCCTTTCAGGCCGCGTCACTGGAAGACCCAGATCGCGGAAGCAGGAGGCCTCCTGAGACGGCCCCTAAGAAGAAGAAGACATCGTCCGGCCCGACCACTCAGGAGGCAGGCCCCTCTGGGCCCGTGCCTGCCCAGGGGGACCTCCTTCCATCGCATAGGAAAGCGCGCCCGACGCCCTCCTCAGGCAGGGCTCGGGGGCTCTTCCCTGGAGGGCCACCGACCTAGCTAGGGTCGCGAGGGAGGCGCTTGGGCACCACATGGAGGCATGTTTCGAAGCACGTTTCCCTCAAGAAGGAGCAAGGCAAGGAGAGCCAGACCCTCATGAGTTCGTCAGCAAGGCCATTCAGGAGCTACAGGAGTCAAGAGTCATGAAAGGCGGCCGCCGCCTACCAGCAGTGGCTCCCCATCCAGGCGAGGATGGTGGGCTGCGCGTCTGCATCGACATACCAGGGCTCAACCGAGTTGCCTCTCTGGAGCGCCTCTGGCCCTCGCGAGTGGGGCGCTGCGGAGGTCCACCCCACATCTATGTTCGCATGCCTTACGACTTGCCGAACGCGGCTGCCACGTACCAGTGCCTCATGAGGGGCATCACGGGGGCACGAGAGGCCAGGCGTTCCGCAGCCCTGGCGGCGATGGAGATGGTCCGCGAGGAGCCGCCAACGCCACCGGAGCTTCCCGAGGCCCCTGGGCCTGGGGGCTCGTGAGGATCGGCTTCCACAGCCCACCGAGTCTGCACCACCAATGCTCCTTTCTTCCTCAACGTCATTAGGTGACATCTTTCGAGTTTCATTTCCAGCTGGGAGCGCCCCCCCCCCAGGGCTGCATTATTCCCAGGCCACGTGGGTCCATCCCTGCGGCGTGTATCCCTTTTTATTTCATGTTGTTAGCTTACCTTGTTGGGGGCGCCCCTCGGGCTGCATGATCCCCAAGTTGCTCGGGCCAGACCCAATGATGTCCGCCTTCCCAGCTCCTATTTAAGTGAATCCACTCCCCGCGGCTAATGTGCTTGACCTAGTTGCCCGCTCAACTGACGGGACTGCTCCCAAACGGCACGACGCTTGCGCATGGGTCCGTCCCTGCAACACCGACAAACCTGAATGGCTGAGCTCTGGCCGCGGCAGCCCCGCATGGCGTCACCTCGTCAAAGCCTTCAGTGCCTCATTACCCCTTGGAAGCAACCAACGGCTGACTGTCAATTGTCATGGCAACCCCCTTGTTTTTTTCTATGATGGACCTACAGGCCCTTCTGAAGGAGTTGCGTCAGGCGAGGCCCTTGCGGTGCCTCCTTCACTCTCGTCCGCGCGAACCGCTTGCACGTTAACGGGGGGTGCCTGAGCATCGCGACTCAGGGCTCCTACTGGCCCTCCAGCCCTCACCCTCTGGCCTTGTCCACGGCATCGCGACCTGGCATACCAGCGACGGCTGAGACTCGCTCGGGGGCCGGGACCCAAGGACGTAGAGTAGAAAGGGGAGCAAAGGCGAGAGGGGGCGGACACGCGAGGACCTCGCCAAGCAACCTCATGCCTGCCGATGCACGGACCCGGCGACACACTAGAAAGCGGCCCCTGATTCTTGAGATAAGTCACCACCCGGAAGCACCAGCTACCGTGGCATCATCCCCGCACCTAATGCAATCCCATGTTAGAGACGCCGCTCTCCTTTCTCACCGAACGACGGCTGCTTGAGCGCCAAAGGGGACCTCCTGAGCATCGCGACTCAGGGGCTCTTACCGGACTCCGGGTCGCTCACCTCCTGGCCTTGACCTCGACATCGCGACCTGGCATACCAGCGACGGCTGAAGCCGCCTTGGGACTGGGACCTGTCGGCGCAGAGCACCAAGCCCTCATGAGGTTTGAAAGGGAGGACTGAGCTAAAATGGAATGAGCAACTCGCACAATTCTACGACAAGGGTTATATTAACAAAACAGGATCACAGGCACCTTACAAACCCCCACGGGACGCGTCTTTGATTCCTCGCAGGGAACAGATCCTAAAGGGACACAAACTACGCGCGTCTCTGCAAAAGACGCCATCATCAACAGTGGGCCATCAAGCACCAACGCCAACCCCATCCAGATCAGAGTCGGCGGCGGCCTGACGAGCCTGCCCTGCTCCAGGAGCGGCGCTGGCTTGGGGGCTCGTAGCTGTCGTCGCTTGTCTCCAGAGTCGCGAAGAGCTCGCCAGAGTCGCTGGAACCTCCGACGCCTCCACCGCCCGAGGAGCCGCCAAGGGAGCGGTTGGCGGGCCCCGTCCTCGTCGCAGCAGGGTCCTGGCCACCTCTCCCGGGGCAGCACTCCAGCCGGCGACCGCTCGCATCAAAGACCTTGAAGAACATCACCGAAGCACCGTCGTACTCCAAGTGGATCACGAGGGCGCCTCTTGTCCTGCAAACCCGGGCAATCTCGCTCCAGCCCCGAGTCATGAAGACCTCGCTGGGGGCAACGACCGCGACCTCTGCCTCGGTCGCGAG
Organism: Triticum aestivum; assembly: GCF_018294505.1. Classification (NCBI taxonomy): domain Eukaryota; kingdom Viridiplantae; phylum Streptophyta; class Magnoliopsida; order Poales; family Poaceae; genus Triticum; species Triticum aestivum. The sequence continues at coordinate 414,694,802 of NC_057797.1, read as the reverse complement.
GGTGCTGCAGCCGGCGTGCTGCAGCCAAAACTCCAGGAGTTCTCCCTGCGGGATGATGGGGGCGAAGAAGGAAGGAAGGCGAATCCAAGACTGAGGAGGCATGGCGGTGTGGAGCACGAACTCTCGGGAGGAGCCCTCGGTGTGGACCCCAGGGGGGACGACCCACACCTTCATGACTCGTCAGCGCCGACGGCGGCGCCGCCCATGGCGATCAGCATCAGCTCCTTTAGGGCCCTCTATGTGGGCGTACAAGGGAAACAGGAACCCCGGCGGCGCCCGCTCGCACCAAGGCCTCGACACCACCTGATGGGCCCCCTCGTCCGGGCCATGGAGGGCAAGCCGTTTCTTCGGCGGGAGCAGGTCTGGTTTCTCTCGGGGAGCCTTTCCCTTCTCTGCCGTCGAGAACAGGCGGATCGGAGCCATCGTAGCAAGACGGAGCAAGGACCGGGAAGAAGGAGAAGCAAGGAGGGATGGACTGGAAGGGCGCGCGCTGTTCCATACTTATAGCCGGCGAAGGCCAACCGCCGACCTCCACGATTGCAGGTAATCATGACCCACTTTGCATGCAGGGACTTGTCCAGTCCGTGCAGTTGCCGAGGCGCCATGGGGAAGTGGAGGCGCCCACATCCAATCAACCGCCACGCGGCGCCCAAGGCCGCAGGCTATTAGGGCCCGCGGCGCTTCGCTCTTGCCCTTCCGCCTCCCTGCACGGCCAAGTCCAGGTGCGCCTTGGGCCCGGGGGCTACTGTCGGTGTTCTAGGAATGGGGGTCCCCAGACTTGCCTGCCTGCGGCCTACGGCGTGGCTCAAAAGGGGCCCCAGCACGGCCCATCTTCACCAACACAAACCCAAGACCCTCGCGAGGGGCCAAGCCTCGCGGGGCAGACGACACGGAGCTTCCTCAGGCACGGCCTCGTCAGGCTGGCTCGCGAGGAGGCGGAGAGATCAAGGCAGGGTACCTCATGAGGTGCCTGTGACACAAGCCATGACGACCAAGGGCGCCAGGCGGGTGCCAGCCCGCGCAGTGTCCTCCTTTCCCCTTTGATGCAAAGGGGGCAAGCGCAGCCGCGGAGTACCGAGGCATCAGGCAAAGGTTGCCGTTTCGGTGCAACAAGACCAAGACTGGGAGGACTGCAAGACGGAGGTCATCGTGGAGCACAAGATGGCATCACCACCAGAGCTTTGTGCAGGCGAAGACTACTTTTGTCAGGATAGCTGGTACTAGCTGTCCCCTTTCAAATTAGCCCGCCATTGTTGGCTCCCTTCCCGCTCGATATTTGGGAAGAGGACCAGGGCCTCTATAAATAGGACCAGCCACCCACGAGAGGGGAGGGGGGCAGGCAGAGAAGGAGAGAGAGATAGAGAGAGAGTGAGAGAAGGGTGGCTGAACTCCTCCCAGCTGTTCATCCCCCCAGCCAAGAACAGACCCTCGCGAGGTTGTTCTTCCTTGTATTGTTCATCATCATCAGCCCAAGAGGCAATCCACCACACCACACACTGGAGTAGGGTATTACACCACAACGGTGGTCCGAACCAGTATAAACCATGTGTCTCCTGTGTTGTTCTTTCCATAGCTTAGATCTTAGCAAGGCGGAGGGGTGCAGATAGGTAGGAGGCGAAATCTCCGCGCGCACCCCAGTGTTTGAACCTCAAGGGTCTGCCGGAACCCGAAATCCGACACCACTCAATGATTCTTGTCCTCTACCAGCATCATATTAGACATGCTGCTTTGCTCTGTGACTCAAGGACCAACCCATTTGTATCACATGTCCAGAAGAGCCCTTCTTGGAAATTGATGTCAAAGGGGGAGAGAGAGATCACATCAAAGCTTAATCCTTCCTATAGGGGGAGAAATAGAGAATACTCAGGGGGAGAGAGTTTCTCAACTAGGAGAAAGTAAAATCATCAAAGACCCCAGATGCTTGGTGTTCAAGAGGAGAGATGTCACATGTCTTTAAGAGAGGAAATACATGTTTGGTTGCTTGCTTTAGCTCAAGCTCTGTTGTTTCCTTTTTGTTGCTCTGATTTTCTGTTTCCTATCTTCTCCCAATATCCCATGCAGATTCAGGGGGAGCAAGACATCTAAGGGAAGGAAATCTCTGATTTTATTGCAGATCTTTACCTTTGGGGACATGTCTATACCCAATGTGGTACTTAGTACTCACTCTACGTGTCATCCCAGTCTTGGTTCTCTTGTGGTTTCTCTTGCTTGCTCTGGTCAGTAGGTGTATCTGTGTTATTTAACCTTGTTTGCGCAGGTTCATCCCATCCTAAGCCAACTCAAGACCACAAGGTAAGTATATGCATCACAGTCATGTGAATGAGAAGTTCTTGCTGATGTACATACTGTTTGCAAGAAGGACTCATGAGCATGAAGGTACATTTCTCACATTCACATCATTTGCTCTGATGCATATAGCCAAGATGCATGTAACACATTGCTTACTTTGTCATATTTACGCATTCACATGCTCCTATATTCAATATTCACATGATTGCATACATGTAGGGGGAGCCTATGCATGTTACATGTCTTTCCAAAGCTTTACTTGATATTCTCTATATCTTTATCTAAAGCTTTGATGTATGTTGTCATCAATTACCAAAAGGGAGGAGATTGAAAGCACAAGTGCTCCTTGGGTGGTTTTGGTAATTAATGTCAACATATCTCTTGTTGGACTAACACTTTTACCTAGTATGTTTCAGATAAGTTCAACAATGGAGTGGCATGGACTAGAGGATGTGGAACCCCTTCAAGATGCTAAGGACAAAGGATTGGCTCAAGCTTCAAGATCAAGACTCTACATTTTCTATTTTAGTGATCCAAGATCACATTGAGTCTATAGGAAAAGCCAATACTATCAAGAGGGGATGAGGTGTTGCTTAATGGCTTGCTTGCTCAAAGTTCTTAGTGATATGCTCCAAAACCCTCAACTACCTTCCCACATCCACATATGACCTAAACCAAAAGTCAAACTCGGCCCCACCGATTCTATCTATCCGGCGCCACCGAGTTTCAGATGTCATAGCCACTGCCACAAACCCTAGCAAATCGGTTTCACCGATAGGGATCTCGGTCTCACCGAGATGGGATTGTAATCTCTCTCCATTACCAAAATCGGTCTCACCGAGTTTGAGCAATCGGTACTACCGAGATTACAATGCAAACCCTCTGGTTAGCTTATTACCAAAATCGGTCCCACCGAGTTTGTGTAATCGGTCTCACCGAGTTTGCCTGACCAACTCTCTGGTTAGCTTATTACCAAAATCGGTCCCACCAAGTTTGTGTAATCGGTCACACCAAGATTACGTTATGCCCTAACCCTAACCATATCGGTCCTACCGAGTTGCATCTCAGTCCCACCGAAAATCCTAACGGTCACTAGGTTTGCTGAATCAGTCCGACCGAGTTTAACCATTCGGTCCCACCGAGTTTGGCAAATTGTGTGTAACGGTTAGATTTTGTGTGGAGGCTATATATACCCCTCCACCCACTCTTCATTCGTGGAGAGAGCCATCAGAACATACCTACACTTCCAATACACATTTTCTGAGAGAGAACCACCTACACTTGTGTTGAGGTCAAGATATTCCATTCCAACCATATGAATCTTGATCTCTATCCTTCCCCAAGTTGCTTTCCACTCAAATCTTCTTTCCACCAAACCCAAATCCTGTGAGAGAGAGTTGAGTGTTGGGGAGACTATCATTTGAAGCACAAGAGCAAGGAGTTCATCATCAACACACCATTTGTTACTTCTTGGAGAGTGGTGTCTCCTAGATTGGCTAGGTGTCAGTTGGGAGCCTCCGACAAGATTGTGGAGTTGAACCAAGGAGTTTGTAAAGGCAAGGAGATCGCCTACTTCGTGAAGAGATACCGCTAGTGAGGCAAGTCCTTCGTGGGCGACGGCCGTGATGGAATAGACAAGGTTGCTTCTTCCTGGACCTTTCGTGGTGGAGCCCTCCGTGGACTCGCGAAACCGTTACCCTCCGTGGGTTGAAGTCTCCATCAACGTGGATGTACGATAGCACCACCTATCCGAACCACGACAAAAACATCCGTGTCTCCAATTGCGTTTGAATACTCCAAACCCTTCTCTTTACATTCTTGCAAGTTGCATGCTTTACTTTCCGCTGCTCATATACCATTGCATGCTTGCTTGATATGTATTGTGTTTGTTAAACTTGTGCTTAAACTCCACTTAAACTTAAGAATATTAAAAACTACAACTTTTGGCACTTAGTGTCTAATCACCCCCCCTCTAGACACCTCTTCTCGATCCTTTCAGTATCTTTTGGCTTCAATATTATGAATATGTATATTACAATGATCGAGATTCAATAAACCATTCACCTTGGGTGTATGACCTCAGAAGGTTTTATTCATGTAAACAAAATAACAATTATCCTTGACTTAAATGAATAACCGTATTGCAATAAACATGATCCAATCATATTATGCTCTACGCAAGCTCAAAATAACATTTATTTTAGGTTCAACACTAATCCCGAAGGTAACGGGAGTGTGCGATGGTGATCTTATCAACCTTGGAATCACTTCCAACTCACATCATCACCTCGCCCTTAACTAGTCTCTATTTATTTTGCAACTCCCGTTTTGAGTTACTACTCTTAGTAACTGAACCAGTATCAAATACTGAGGTGTTGTTATAAACACTAGTAAAGTACACACCAATAACATGTATATCAAATATATACTTTTCTTCACTTTTCCATCATTCTTATCCGCCAAGTATCTAGGGCAGTTCCACTTCCAGTGACCATTTCCTTTGCAGTAGAAGCACTCAGTTCCAGGCTTGGGTCTAGCTTTGAGCTTCTTCATGGGAGCGGCAACTTGCTTGCTATTCTTCTTTGAAGTTCCTCTTTCTTTCCCTTTGCCCTCTTTCTTGAAACTAGTGGTCTTCTTAACCATCAACACTTGATGCTACTTCTTGATTTCTACCTTCACCGATTTCAGCATCACGAAGAGCTTGGGAATTACTTTTGTTATCCGTTGCATATTATAGTTCATCACTAAGTTCTAGTAACTTGGTGATAGTGACTAGAGAACTTTGTCAATTACTATCTTATCTGGAAGATTAACTCCCACTTGATTCAAGCAATTGTAGTACCCAGAGAATCTGAGCACATGCTCACTAGTTGAGCTATTCTTCTCCATCTTGCAGGCAAAGTACTGTCAGAGGTCTTCTACCTCTTGACACAGGCACGAGTATGAAATACCAATTTCAACTCTTAGAACATCTTATATGCTCTGTGGCGTTCAAAACATTTTTGAAGTCCCGGTTCTAAGCCATAAAGCATGGTGCACTAAACTATCATGTAGTCATCATACCGAGCTTTACCAAACGTTCATAACATCTGTATCTGCTCCTGCAATAGGTCCATCACCTAGAGATGCATCAAGGACATAATTCTTCCGTGCAACAATGAGGATAATCCTTAGATCATGAACCAAGTCCGCATCATTGCTACTATCATCTTTCAACATAGTTTTTCTCTAGGAACATATCAAAAATAAACGGGGAGCTACATCGCGAGCTATTGATCTACAACATAGTTATACAAATACTATCAAGACTAAGTTCATGATAAATTAAAGTTCAGTTAATCATATTACTTAAGAACTCCCACTTAGATAGACATCCCTCTAGTCATCTAAATGATCACGTGATCCAAATCAACTAAACCATGTCCGGCCATCACGTGAGATGGAGTAGTTTTCAATGGTGAACATCACTATGTTGATCATATCTACTATATGATTCACGCTCGACCTTTTGGTCTCCAGTGTTCCGAGGCCATATCTGCATATGCTAGGCTCGTCAAGTTTAACCCGAGTATTCCACATGTGCAAAACTGGCTTGCACCCGTTGTATGTGAACGTAGAGCTTATCACACCCGATCCTCACGTGGTGTCTCGGCACGATGAACTGTCGCAACGGTGCATACTCAGGGAGAACACTTATACCTTGAAATTTAGTGAGAGATCATCTTATAATGCTACCGCCAAACTAAGCAAAATAAGATACATAAAGTATAAACATCACATGCAATCAAAATATGTGACATGATGTAGCGACCCGACCTCAAACGGCCAAGTCTCTGTGCTTCAGTGTCATCCTTGGATCGGTAATGCTGACACACACAGTACTCGAGGATTTATAACAGAGTAACAATCACACACTTATTACATCGAATGTCTCAAAAGAGAACTTATTACAATAAATATGGCTTAAGGCCATCTAATACAATAACAACGGAAGGCTTGGAAGATAAAGTGAGTCCATCAACTCCAACGGCATAGCTGAGCTGCACGACAACGACGTAACGAACCTTACTCCTCATCTGAAAAGTCCGCAACATAATATGTTGCAGCCCGAAAACGGGTCAGCACATGGAATATGCTGGCAAGATAACACAGTAGAGCAAGAACAGAATAATGCTATCACTACATGCATATTTGGCTTGTGGAAAGCTCTATGGTTATAGTTTTTGCGAAAAGCCAATTTTTCCCTACAACAAAGGAATAGATTTTATTTAACTATCATGCTAGTTTAAACATCGTTGAGAAGGTTCCTCCAACTCAATCCCAATTAAAGTAATTAACAACCCAACAATATTAGTTTATGGTGATGAGATACTTATGATACTCCAAGTACTAGATACTCAAGATGTCCATAACCGGGGACACGGCTAACCATGATTAGTTCATACACTCTGCAGAAGTTTACGCACTTTTCCCCACAAGACCCGATCTCCTCCGTTGGATTTCTTGTACACAGGGTGTTTGAGAAAAGGATGACCGACACACAGTCTTTCAGAAGCATTAACTCCTTACTCCGGGCAGACCATACCAACCTACATCCCACTACCTGCTGATCCACCTCTTCGGAAGCTTCACACAACTTACTCAACAATGCTAGAGCCCATAATAGCTTGTGGCTGCACACGGAAGTTTCTAGCATGAAAATATCCCAGTTCCCTTTGAGCCTGGGTGGCGGACCATAGGATTATCACACGGGTACTCCGGGATATCCTAGGACAACACTGGATTCCCCAGGTGCCCAACAAACAATCCACCCAGATGTGTATTCAAGTTGCCACCTTAAGTTGAACCCTTAATTAACAATCTCACATCTGTCATGGATTTCACTCACCCAACCACGTCTATGAGCATAGCATAGCAATATAATCAATAAATAGAAGTAACTCCCAAGGGTTTGAATATAACAGGGCAATAGGTTCTACCTCATCTACTTCCCAAACCACATGTTAATCACATCCTAACCATGCAATGTTTCAGGATTGAAACTAATGCATAAAAACTGGGTGATAAAGGGGTATGATCAAAGTGTTACTTGCCTTGCTGATGATCCACAAAACCTAGGGATTCGTAGTAGCACGCTTCGCACTCCGGGTGTTCTATCGGAAACAAATAATAGCATACATAAGCAATCAAGCAAGGAAACACGGGTAAAACTCAAACAAGAAGATCTAACCAGAAAGCTCAACTTAAGAACTCCGGTTTGCAAAAAGAATCAAATCAAATGGAGCAACGAAACTCAAACTGCGAAAGAAACAAGATGCGTTTACTAATCTGGACTAAGGTCAAATTTTTCAGTAGCAAAAGCTTGTTGAAGTTGGTTAAACGAAAGAGCATCTCAAGATGAAGATGTAGGCGCTTGAATCGCCTGATTCCGACAAACGAGCGAAACGATAAACTAAAACGAAAATTGGATCAGAAATCGTGATTGAAAATAATCGCGGAAAATCCGAGAAAAAGAAAACTGACGAACAGGCTAACAAACGAATGTTCGTTGTCTGTTACTAACGAGTAAACTCCGTTTGTTAAAACGAACGTACGGACGAACGTCCGCAAAGTAACTAAACCGCGAAAAACCGGTGAACCGATCTATCCAAAAAAAACTAGGGTTTCTAGAAAAAACAAACATGTTTTTAAAAAAAACCGAATGGTTCTACCTCCAGCGAAGTCCAGCGTGGCGGGGCTGCTCCGGCGGGCGGCGGGGC
>NC_057797.1:414678042-414686179 GCF_018294505.1 Triticum aestivum | reverse complement strand
GCGGCGGCGGGGTGGTGCGGGCTCCAAGGGTTGCGGGGCGGCGGCTTTTAAGGAGGGGGCGGGGCGGCTTGGCTTGGAGGAGGGGGCATGGCGCGGGAGTCCTGGCCGGAGTCCGCTTCGCGGCGGCGGCACGGTCTCGGTCTCCCGAGCGGAGACAAGGAGCGAGCGGCTGGGCTGGCTCGGCTGGGCTTCGACCCAGTCGGGCGCTAAAATTTTTTTTTAAAAAAAATTCTGCTAAGACTAAAAAAATCCTAGAAAATAAAATCTAATTCTAAAAATGCCAAAACAAATTTTCACCATCTAAATAAAATATTTAGAACAAGGTGAACATTTTCTTGGCCCTAAAATGCAACTTTGAAAAACGTGCAATTTTTAATTCAAATAAAATAGCAATAAACTCCGGATAAAAATCAAATATTTGATTTTAATCTTTTTCCTCCAATATTTCATTTATTTTGGAGAAGTCATATTATCTCCTCTCATGTTTAATATGAAATATTTTCGGAGAGAAAAATAATTAAAACGAAAAATCCTCGTTTCAATATTTGATAAAACTCAAATATGAAAACAGGGAAATCCCCAACTCTCTTCGAGGGTCCTTGAGTTGCTTAGGATTTCGAGGATCGCAAAACGAAATGCAATAAAATATAATATGCATGAATGATCTATGTATAACATTCCAAATTGAAAATTTGGGATGTTACAAACCTACCCCCCTTAAGATGAATCTCGCCCTCGAGATTCGGGTTGGCTAGAGAATAGGTGTGGGTGGTCTTTGCGAAGATCATCCTCTTGTTCCCAGGTGGCCTCATCCTCGGTATGGTGGCTCCACTGAACTTTGCAAAACTTGATAACCTTGCTGCGGGTGACTCGGCTGGCAAATTCGAGAATCCTGACTGGCTTCTCCTCATAGGTCAAATCACCGTCCAACTAAATCGCCTCCAAGGGCACTGTATCTCTTAACGGTATATCGGCCATCTCAGCATGACACTTCTTCAGCTTTGAAACATGAAATACATCATGAACTCCTGACAGTCCTTCAGGTAACTCCAGTTTGTAGGCAACTTCTCCCATACGCTCCAAAATTGGATACGGCCCTACAAATCTCAGGGCTAACTTTCCCTTAACTCCAAAACGTTTCACTCCTCGCAAGGGTGACACTCGCAGATATGCTCTATCTCCAATTTCATAGGTTATTCCCTTGCGTTTTGAATCTGCATAACTCTTCTGCCTAGACTGAGCTATCTTCAGTCTATCTCTGATCAACTTAACTTTCTCTTCAGACTCTTTGACCAGATCTGGTCCAAACAATTGTCGGTCTCCGACTTCATCCCACATCAACGGTATTCTGCACCTTTGTCCGTACATGGCTTCGGTGCCATCTTCAAACTGGCTTGGTAGCTGTTGTTGTATGAGAACTCTGCGTAGGGCAAATTGTTATCCCAACTAGATCCATAATCTAGCGCACATGCCCTCAACATATCCTCCAGAATCTGGTTGACTCTCTCGGTCTGTCCATCTGTCTGCGGGTGAAAAGCTGTACTGAATTCCAGCCTTGTTCCCAAAGTTTGGTGCAACTGATGCCAAAACTTTGAAGTAAACTGTGTCCCTCTATCTGATATGATGGTGCTCGGAACTCCATGCAGACATACGATCCTGGTCATATATATCTTGGCCAACTTCGCACTTGTATAGGTGGTTTTCACTGGGATAAAGTGAGCTACTTTGGTCAAGCGATTAACTACTACCCATATAGAATCATATCCTGATTTAGTCCTGGGTAATCCGGTGATAAAATCCATGCCAAGTTTATCCCACTTCCATTCGGGTATCACCATAGGCTGTAACAATCCTGCTGGCTTTTGATGCTCAACCTTCACTCTCTGACATACATCACATACGGCTACATACTCGGCAATATCCTTCTTCATACCAGTCCACCAGAAACGTTCCTTCAAATCCAAATACATCTTGGTGTTTTTGGGGTGTATTGAGTATGGTGAGTCATGAGCCTCCTGAAGTATTAACTTCCTGATCTCTGTGTTATTGGGCACATAAACACGGTACTCAAATCATAAGGTGTCGTGCTCATCCTCACGAAAACCTTTGGCTTTTCCTTCGCTCATTCTCTCTTTTATCTCGGCAATCTCTTTGTCTTCCTTCTGAGCTTCTCGAATCTTTCCTAACAATGTAGACTGAACCTCCATGGTTGCAACAAAACCTCTAGGAACAATCTCCAATTGAAGTTCCCTGAGATCCTCTGCTAACTCCTTCGGCAATCCCGTGCTCACTAGGGTATTAGCATAACTCTTCCGACTCAAAGCGTCGGCTACGACATTGGCCTTGCCTATATGATAGTGAAGCTTCATGTCATAATCCTTTATAAGCTCCAACCATCTCCTCTGCCTAAGGTTCAGCTCCTTCTGTGTGAAAATGTACTTCAAACTCTTATGATCCGTGTACACATCACAACGATTTCCAATAAGGTAATGCCTCCAGGTCTTCAACGCATGCACTATGGCAGCCAACTCCAAATCAAGCGTGGCATAATTCAACTCGTGCGGTTTCAGTTGTCGCAAGGCATACAAAACAACTCTTCCGTCCTGCATAAGCACACTTCCAAGTCCTAAGCGAGAAGCATCACAATACACTTGGAACTCCTTACGTATATCCGGCAGAATCAGCACTGGGGTTGTAGTCAAACATTTATTTAACTCCTAAAAACTTGCTTCACATTCTTCCATCCATTTAAATTTGGTATCGTTCTTCAATAACTCTGTCATTAGCTTCGCAATTTTGGAAAAAATCTCAATGAATCTCTGATAGTATCCTGCGAGTCCAAGAAAACTGCGGATCTCGCTAACTGAAGTGGGTGCCAACCATTCATTGACTGACTGAACCTTGGTAGGATCTACCGCTACACCTTCTCCTGATATAACATGTCCAAGGAATCCTACTTCCTTCAGCCAAAACTCGCATTTGCTGAACTTGGCATACAACTGATGTTCCCTGAGTTTCTCGAGAACTAAGCGCAAATGCTCTTCGCGCTCCTCCTCGTTCTTCGAGTATACCATTATGTCATCAATGAACACCACAACAAACTTATCCAAATATTCCATGAATACTTTGTTCATCATGATCATGAAGTAGGCAGGGGCGTTAGTCAGTCCAAACGACATGACCGTATATTCATACAACCCGTACCGTGTGGTGAATGTTGTCTTTGGTATGTCCTTCTCTCATATCTTCAGCTGGTGATATCCAGATCGCAGATCGATCTTTGAAAACACTTTAGCACCTTGCAGCTGGTCGAACAAATCATTGATCATCGACAGTGGGTATTTGTTCTTGATCATCACCTCATTTAACGCACGATAATCAACAACCATTCTTAGAGACTTATCCTTCTTCTCAACCAAAAGCACTGGGGCTCCCCATGGTGCTGAGCTCCGTCGAATGTAACCTTTCTCCAATAACTCTTTGATCTGTTTCTTAATCTCCTCCAGATCATTTGCGGGCATCCGATATGGTCGCTTCGATATAGGCCCGGTGCCTGGTAATAGCTCTATCAAAAACTCAATGTCTCGATCCGGTGGCATGCCTGGTAACTCTTCTGGAAAAACATCCGTGTAATCCTTCACTACATGCACTTCCTCCTGAACAACTCCGTGAGGGTATTCACTTGGCTACTTCTTGGCTCATGCCTAGATACATACTTGATCCTTTTTCCCTCAGGGGTGGTGAGACAAATTGACTTACTAACACAGTCAATGCTTCCTCCATACTTTGACATCCAGTCCATGCCTAATATCACATCCAATCCTTGTGACTCCAAGATTATTAGGTCGGACGGAAAAACATGGCTACCAATGGTTAGGGGTATCTGGTCGCACCATCGACTAGCCATATACTCTACTCCAGGTGAACTCACTAACAGATGGGTCCTAAGGGTTTGGGTCGGTAGTTTAAACTTATCCACGAATTCCCTTGATATGTATGAATGCGATGCACCAGTATCAAAAAGAACAAGGGCGGTAAAAGACTTAACCAAAAACTTACCAATAACTGCGTCTAGCTATTCTTCAACCTCCTCCACATTGATGTGGATCACTTGTCCTTTGTTGAATGGATTGGGCTTCTTTCCAGCGCTCCCATTGCCGTTTCCATTCTTCGCTTCAGGGCACTCCGTGGAATAGTGTCCAGTCTTCCCGCACTTGAAACATGTAACGTGGCTTAGGTCTCTCTTCGTGGGTGTGGCTGGATTGGAACGGTTCTGATTGTTGCTTGCTCCATTCCCATTCCCATTCCTTGGGCTAGTATGATTATGGTTACTTCCTCCATTGTGGGTGTGGCCTCCATGGTTGTGAACAAGTCCTCCCGAGTTCGGGGTTAGGCGAGGCTTCTGCTGAGCTCCTGAATTATACCTTCCTTGTCCATACTTCCTCTTACGGCTCTCAATTTGCTGTTGCTTCCCTTCAATCATAAGAGCCTTATCTACCAACTCCTGGTAGTTGTTGAATGTTTCCACCATCAACTGCATGCTCATCTCATCATTCAGCCCTTCCATAAACTTCTCCTGCTTTGCGGCATCTGTGGCCACATCATCAGGGGCATAGCGAGATAACTTGCTAAACTCATCCGCGTACTGAGCCACAGTACGGTTCCCCTGGCGTAAGTTGCGAAACTCACGCTTCTTCATACTCATAGCCCCTGTACAGAAGGCTTGCTGAAACTGATCCCATGTAATAGTGGCTATAGGGTAGGTGACTATGTAATTCTCCCACCATGAGGCTGCCGGTCCATCCAACTGATGTGTGGCAAAACGCACCTTCTCAGCATCGGTACATCCTGCAGTGATTAACTCCCTTCCAATCCTGCGGAGCCAATCATCTGCTACTATGGGCTCAGTGCTACCGGAAAACGCCGGCGGCTGCAACCTCAGGAAATGGGCTAAGTTGTCAACTGGTGGCGGTGGCGGTGGATTGTTGTTGTTGTTGCCTTGGTTCTGAACTAACAACTGCATCATGGTATTCTGCTGCTGGATTAACTGAGTGAGCTCCGGTGGGAAGGTAAATCCAGGGTCACGTCTCGGAGGCATCTGATGGGTTTAGAGGGGAGAGATTAGAATAGAATGAGTTCTAATGAGGAAAACACTACCCATATGCACATGAGACAAACACAAACATTTCACTCAATCAATCAAGCAAAGGCATACAATCGATCTAACTATTGTTACAAAAGTGCTCGGACTATACTATTTACATGGTGGAATTCTACTACTGATGTGGTGGTCTACTAAAAATATTCTTCGGTTGAAGACTCCATACTGTCTGCTCCAGCTTCGTATTCATATTCATTATCGCTATTGTCGGGGCCCGAGTCGGTGTCGTCGATGATAATGTAGTCCTCCGGGCGAATCTCCTTGGGTTCTTCATCTTCTCCTCCTGGTGCGGGGTCTCTCAGAAATACTCCTAGCTTCCTTTCTAGATCGTCATTCTTCTCCACTAGTACGACGATTTCCTCCTTATAATCTTCACGAGTAGCCTTGATTTCTTCCTCTAGTTTTGTGATCCTAGTCATTGCCTTCTTCAGGTCTATCATTTCTACGCACATCTGGTTCTCCTGGCGACAAATGTGTTGGTTTAACTCCTGGATGAAAGCTGCAATTAATCTATCCTTCCTGGTGCTGATCATCTCCCATTGCTCATCTCGGCACCCACAAATCTGATAGATAGTGTCTTTAAGCTCCTTATGATAAACTTCCCCAATGCGTCCCATGGTGATGTGAGCTGCCATACTCTTTCCTAGACTCCAGGTTGGTGCATCGAAGGAAAAATCTATGGGCTTAGTGACTGGTGTGAATGTCCTTCCTGGAACTTGAACTTGAATCATCCATCGCTCCTCTTCTGGTAATGTGGCATTGTAAGTCTCGTTGAAGCTTGGTATTCCAATGTTCAGGTACCTAGTGACTTCCTTCAAGTGTCATCCAAAAGGTGCTTCTTCATCGGGTTGTGCAAACTTGTTCCTTGCATCCGCGATCCTAAAGAGTAGAAAATGGAGAGGAGTCAGAAATGAGAAGAGAATAGTGATCTAGGGCTTTAGCTTAGTGGTCGTGTCCTACACTCAGCATGTGCTCTGATACCATCTTGTAGCGACCCGACCTCAAACGGCCAAGTCTCTGTGCTTCAGTGTCATCCCTGGATTGGTAATGCTGACACACACAGTACTCGAGGATTTATAACAGAGTAGCAATCTCACACTTATTACATCGAATGTCTCAAAAGAGAACTTATTACAATAAATATGGCTTAAGGCCATCTAATACAATAACAACGGAAGGCTTGGAAGATAAAGTGAGTCCATCAACTCCAACGGCATAGCTGAGCTGCACGACAACGACGTAATGAACCTTACTCCTCATCTGAAAAGTCTGCAACATAATATGTTGCAGCCTGAAAACGGGTCAGCACATGGAATATGCTGGCAAGATAACACAGTAGAGCAAGAACAGAATAATGCTATCACTATATGCATATTTGGGTGGTGGAAAGCTCTATGGTTATAGTTTTTGCGAAAATCCAATTTTTCCCTACAACAAAGGAATAGATTTTATTTAACTATCATGGTAGTTGAAACATCATTGACAAGGTTCCTCCAACTCAATCCCAATTAAAGTAATTAACAACACAACAATATTAGTTTAGAGTGATGAGATACTTATGATACTCCAAGTACTAGATACTCAAGATGTCCATAACCGGGGACACGGCTAACCATGATTAGTGTATACACTCTGCAAAGGTTTGCGCACTTTTCCCCACAAGACCCGATCTCCTCCGTTGGATTTCTCATACTACATGGTGTTTGAGAAACGGATGACCGAGACACAGTCTTTCAGAAGCATTAACTCCTTACTCCGGGCATAGCATACCAACCTACATCCCACTACCTGCTGATCCACCTCTTCAGAAGCTTCACGCAACTTATTCAACTATGCTAGAGCCCATAATAGCTTGTGGCTGCACATGGAAGTTTCCAGCATGAAAATATCTTAGTTCCCTTTGAGCATGGGTGGCGGACCATAGGATTATCACACAGGTACTCCGGGATATCCTAGGACAACAATGGATTCCCCAGGTGCCCAACAAACAATCCACCCAGATGTGTATTCAAGTTGCCACCTTAAGTTGAACCCTTAATTAATGATCTCACATCTGTCATGGATTTCACTCAACCAACCACGTCTCCGAGCATAGCATAGAAATATAAGCAATACGTAGAAGTAACCCCCAAGGGTTTGAATATAACAGGGCAATAGGTTCTACCTCATCAACTACTTCCCAACCCACATGTTAATCACATCCTAACCATGCAATGTTTGAGGATTGGAACTAATGCATAAAAACTGGGTGATAAAGGGGTATGATCAAAGTGTTACTTGCCTTGCTGATGATCCGCAAAACCTAGGGATTCGTAGTAGCAAGCTTCACACTCCGGGTGTTCTATCGCAAACAAACAATAGCATACATAAGCAATCAAGCAAGGAAACACGGGTAAAACTCAAACAAGAAGATCTAACCAGAAAGCTCAACTTAAGAACTCCGGTTTGAGAAAAGAATCAAATCAAACGGAGCAACGAAACTCAAACTGCGAAAGAAACAAGATCCATTAACTAATCTAGACAAAGGTCAAATTTTTATAGTAGCAAAAGCTTGTTCAATTTGGTTAAACGGAAAGAGGGTCTCGAGACGAAGATCTAGGCGCTTGATTTGCCTGATTCCGACAAACGAGCGAAAAGATAAACTAAAACGAAAATCGGATCAGAAATCACGATTGAAAATAATTGCGGAAAATCCGAGAAAAAGAAAACTGACGAACAGGCTAACGAACGAACGTTCGTTGTATGTTACTAACGAGTAAACTCCGTTCATTAAAAAGAATGTACGGACGAACGTCCGCAAAGTAACTAAACCGTGAAAAACCGGTGAACCGATCTATCCAAAAAAACCAGGGTTTCTAGAAAAAAACCGAACTAGTTTTTTTTTTAAAAACCAAACGGTTCTACCTCCGGCGAAGTCCGGCGTGGAGGGTCTGCTCTAGCGGGCGGCGGGGCAGTGCGGGGCGGTGGCGGAGCGGG
>NC_057797.1:414669295-414677803 GCF_018294505.1 Triticum aestivum | reverse complement strand
CGGGGCGGCGACTTTTAAGGAGGGGGCGGGGCGGCTCGGCTTGGAGGAGGGGGCACGACGCGGGAGTCCTGGCCGAACTCTGCTTCGCGGCGGCATCCCAGTTTAGGTCTCCCGAGCGGAGACGAGGCGCGAGTGGCTGGGCCGGCTCGGTTGGGCTTCAACCCAGTCGGGCGCTAATTTTTTTTTTACGTCTTCACGATCGACCGATCCCAGTACCGAAAGTACGACACCTCCGTGATCTGCACACATTTGGCTCGGTGACGTCCCACGAACTCAGGATCCAGCAGACTGTGGAGGGAGCGTTTCGTCAGCACGACTGCGTGATGAGGTGATGATGATGCTACCGGAACAGGGCTTCACCTAAGCACCTCTATGATCGAGGTGGATTATGGTGGAGGGGGGCACCGCCCACGGCTAAGAGATCAATGATCAACTTGTGTGTCTATGGGGTGCCCCCTGGCCATGTATATAAAGGATGGAGGGAGGAGGAGGCTGGCCCTCATATAGCGTGCCCAAAGTGTGGAGTCCTACTAGGACTCCCTAGTCCTAGTAGGATTCCACCTCCTACATGGAATAGGAAAAAGGGAAGGGAGAAGGAGAAGCAAGGAAGGGGGCGTCCCCTTTCCCTAGTCCAATTCGGACCAGTCCATGGGGAAGGGGCGCAGCCACCCTTGAGGCCTTTCTCTCCTTTCCCGTATGGCCCATTAAGGCCCAATACGAATTCATGTAACTCTCCGGTACTCTGAAAAATACCTGAATCACTCGGAACCTTTATGATGTCCGAATATAGCCTTCCAATATATCAATCTTTACGTCTCGACCATTTCGAGACTCTCCGTCTTGTCCCCGATCTCATCCGGGACTCCGAACAAACTTAGGTCATCAAATCACATAACTCATAATACAAATCGTCACAAAACATTAAGCGTGCGAACCCTACGGGTTCGAGAACTATGTAGACATGACCGAGACACATCTCCGGTCAATAACCAATAGCGGAACCTGGATGCTCATATTGGCTCCTACATATTATACGAAGATCTTTATCGGTCAAACCGCATAACAACATACATTGTTCCCTTTGTCATCGGTATGTTACTTGCCCGAGATTCGATCGTCGGTATCTCAATACCTAGTTCAATCTCATTACCGGCAACTCTCTTTTCTTGTTCCATAATGCAACATCCCGTAACTAACTCATTAGTTACATTGCTTGCAAGGCTTATAGTGATGTGCATTACCAAGAGGGCCCGGAGATACCTCTCCGATACACAGAGTGACAAATCCTAATCTCGATCTATGCTAACTCAACAAACACCATCGGAGACACCTGTAGAGCATCTTTATAATCACCCAGTTACGTTGTGACGTTTGATAGCACACAAGGTGTTCCTTCGGTATTCGGGAGTTGCATAATCTCATAGTCAGAGGAACATGTATAAGTTATGAAGAAAGCAGTAGCAATAAAACAAAACGATCATTATGCTAAGCTAACGGATGGGTCTTGTCCATCACATCATTCTCTAATGATGTGATCCCGTTCATCAAATGACAACACATGTCCATGGCTAGGAAACTTAACCATCTTTGATTAATGAGCTAGTCAAGCAGAGGCATACTAGGGACACTCTGTTTGTCTATGTATTCACACATGTTCTAAGTTTCCAGTTAATACAATTCTAGCATGAATAATAAACATTTATCATGATATAAGGAAATATAAATAACAACTTTATTATTGCCTTTAGGGCATATTTCCTTCAATGGCGAATCATCCACGGGTGAGACCAACGCAATGTACCAACTAGAAGATGGACGGCTTGGGGGCTGTTCCGATGGCGACAGTATTCTGGACCCCCTTGAGCCGCCGAACAGGATGGCGATCTTCATGGCTGGCACCCAGCCAGTTCTCGGTTCGACAACCGCCGCAGCCATGACTTCCTGTGCAGCAGCGGGTGCTGGTGGTTCAGCGCGCCCACCGGCTCAAGCTTTAACAGATCTGTTGGATGCTCTGGCGACTCTGATGGAGGTTCATGTAACCCCAGACAACCAGGAGCAGCATAAGGCAGAAGTGGCTAAGTTGCGTGATGAGATAACGCAGGCCAAGACAGAGCTGGCAGCGGAAAACATTAGGATGGCCGCGGATCGGGCCGTCTTAAACGCCCAAGCACAACGGATTCAAGAAGATTCATACCGGCTCACGGTGGATCAGAATGCGTCTAATGAAGTCTTGAGGAGAAAATACCGGAGTCATCTGCCCTCTGTTTATGAGTCGAGGAACCTCTTCAACACACCCGGGGCGGGGGCGAGTAACCCCCCAATGATAAACCAGATGACTGAAGCGCCAGGGGGTGGAGTGTCGGTTCAGCCACGCATGACATGTTCTCCGCGTATGAATAACACCCCACCTCAGCATGTGGTGACACCACCGGGTCATTATTCCAACCCTTTGGACAACATGATTGATGCAGCAACGTGACTGGCGGCTGTGCCAGTCGAGGGCGAGACTCCGGCGGCGGTTGAAACCCGAAGAGCCAGGGAGCTTCTTCAGACAGCACTGGTGCAGCAGCAGGCTTATTCTTATAGTTGTGATCGGATTCATTCGACCCCTCGTCCAAGCCGGAGCTATAGTAGGCACATTGACTCGCCAGCGGTTTTGAGTACTGAGCAGCGCCGTAATCAACCTCATGGGCATGACCTGGGGCGTAATGGTGCCAATGCACAAGACTTGGTGGGCCAGGGCAGAGCACGTCGGGAGGCCGAGATGGCGGCTCATCAGCACGCGCTGGCTTACCCGATGGCTTCAATTGAGGCGGGTGTAACTTCCAAAGCTTTGGGTGTGCTGTGTTTAACGGCGGCTCTACGAAATGAACGTCTGCCCAAGGACTTCAAAGGCCCTCGTAAGGTGCCTAATTACACAGCAGATCTGCCCCCCGAGGCTTGGGTGGAGAGTTATGAGATGGCTATGGAGATGCTGGATGTTAGCGAAGCTGCATACGCTAAGTATTTCACCATGATGTTGGAAGGGACGGCTCGTACCTGGTTGAAAGGGCTGCCGGCCAACTCCATCAGATAATGGGCAGAGCTGAAGGCCCAGTTTATCCAGAATTTGAAAGATACGTGCAAGCAGCCTATGTCCATCATGGATTTGGTTTCTTGTGTTCAAGCTGAGGGTGAGTCAATGACCAGCTGGGTGCGCTGGCTCTCGACTATCATACATTCTTCAGATAATATCAATGTCAGCTCAGCAGTTTTAATGTTGGAGAAAAATTGCCGTTTCCTTCCACTCAAGCAGAAACTTGGGGTGACTCGGCAAGCGAGCATAAGGGAATATGGCATCTCTTCTTCATTGGATTGAGATTCTGCCAAGTTCCAAGCTGGGCCCGTTTGTAAACTCGTTTTGGCGGTTCAAATAGAAAAATTCCCTAAAGAGTTCGACATTGGGCTCCTCTTGAAGATATACTTCGCAGAAGACTTGAAAGTTGCAGATATTTGACACAGAATTGGGTCCGATGTCTTGAGGATGGAGTTGAAAGAAGTGCAGGACATCTCGGAAAAATTTAGAACCGGGTGGTGAGAATCCCCGATTCATATGATCAGTAAACACAATGACTTTGTCATCTTTGGACTGAGGTTTTTCTTCACTTGGAGCAGGGGCGCGATAATGAATGACACTTTTGCTGGCAAATACCCGATTTTGACAAAATCTTTGAGTGTGCCCTCAGTAGCGATGGAGGGAACCCAGTTACACGAAGTGACTGTCTTTGGCGGCATTATGAACAAAGAAGCCTAAAAAATAAGAAAGATTTGCCGGTTCAAATTGATTCACTAAGCCGGAGATAAAAGATGCAACATATATTCGGAATAGCGGCTTAAGTGGGGCCTAATGATATATGGGTAATTGTAAGACGGTGATGTAAGCTGCCATGACCAACATGGATATTCAAAATCTGACAATAGAAAATTCTCCTAAGTGTTGGGACAAACATGTTTCACAGGTTGAAGCTATAAGATTGGATCTGCAGCTGTTCAGAAAAATAAATAAAATATAAACCTAAGGTGGCGGCAGCAGAAAAGTGGGGGTGCCCAGATGAGATCTGTTGCAATGAGGATACATTCTGATATAAAAAACAAGTGCTAAAACTTCTACCGCGCAAGATCTATGTTTTTTTGGATCAAATCTATGCAATCTAAGGAAGCAGAAGGAGGAACAGTGATGAACGCCGACAAACAAGGAAACCCTAAGACATATCTATTAAGAGGAAAGATGAAGACTTACTGATGCTGATGGATAGTGGAGGGTCGACGGCGGCGTTTTGATTCGTTCAGGGTGATGCATCGGCCGGTGTCGATGCAGTGGACGAAGGTTGACGGCGGCGGAGCTCGGGTGCGTTGGAGCGTTGCGAGACGGAAGACAAAGATGAGAAATCAAAGGGGCGGAATGGAAAGAGGATTCGTGGCCTTATTTATAGGACTGGAAGGATAAGTGGCAGGCGTAAGAATTGAGGAGACAAGGAAATGGATAGGTGACGGCACGAGCGCCTCGATTTTCGGAGGTTCATTAAAAGATAAGAATTATTAAGATTTGGGTCATATGTGGTATTAATAATAGGTGACGTCATGGCGAGTTACCACAATTTCAGGAGGTGACATCATGGCGGGTTATAACATATCACAGGAAAATGAAGAAGGATTTTTTCTAAGTGTTGAAGATTGACATGAACAAGTTCAAATCAACCTAGGGCCTAATGTTGGGGATATGACTACTGGATATGACCCGCCCAGGAGGGGCCGGGTTATCCCAATGGTTCATCTAGACAAAGCCCATGAGTATGTTGAAGATGGCGGTTCATGAAGTAGGCCTATTAAAGGGCCCAAACCGAAAGGTGGCTTAAGGCCCATAAGTGTAAACCGCCATGTATATGTAACTTGTATTGTAAGGCATGTAAGATAAGTCATCGGGCCGGACACGGTTGTATGAGCCGGCCGGGACTCTGTAAGCCACAGGGCGTCAACCCATGTATATAAGGGGACGACCCGGCAGCGGCTTAGGAGAAGAGACAACAGATCGAAAGCCAGGCATAGCGTATCCGCTCCCTGGTAATCGAAACCCTAGCAATACCACCTCAAACTGGATTAGGCTTTTACCTTCACCGCAAGGGGCCGAACCAGTATAAACTTCTCGTTTCCTTTGTCCCGTTTAACCCCTTTAAGCTAATCACGTCGCAATGGCTCCACAACAAGTCCTTCCACAAGGACATTTGCCGTGACAATTCCACGACAAGCCTTGAGAAAAATTTAAGCCTCGAGGATCTTGGTTCTGCAGCTCTTGCTTCACCTAGTATGTGCAACTCCTTTTCTTTTTATTTTAAATTCTCGAGCCATGTTTTTTAACTTGTTCTTGTCGTGTGTTTTTGTATTTGTTCCTAACTATTTTCCTTTTTTGCTATGTTTTTTGTGTTCTTGCAGATGTGTCCATAGAGGAGGAAGCTGTGAACACCATCAATGATGTTCTATCTGAGTTGGGTGTGTCAGAAAACACTATTGCGGCCGAGCAAGGGGCTCCGTCAGTCGAAGGTTGTGATTCCATTCCGGAGCCTTTATGCTCTCTTCAGATGTCAGAGACACAGTCGCAGTCTGTTGATGGCACTGAACCTGTCACGCAACCTAAGGATGTGCCCCTTTCAGCTTCTTTTGGAGGACCAATGCAAGAGGAAGAAGCAAGAAGATTTTGACAAGAAGATGGCGGCCCGCCTTCAGAAAGGTTCTGATGTTCCTGAATCTGTTGATGTTGCAGAGCTCATGGTTGGGCATTGCTCTGTTGCTGAGGAAGACGTGTCGTGTGGCACTGATGTCATGGTTGTCCATGTGAAGAAGAAAATCAAGAAGACCGTTGCGAGGAAGCATTTAGTTGGTGAAGTTAGTCCTCGGAGGAGCCCACATGTTTCAAGGGCTGCAGAACTTGCTGAAGAGGAAGGGCAAGCCCTCGGTGGTATGCCATGTCATAGTCCCCGTGTGCTTGCCACTGCGGCTCCTAGACCTTCTCCGCTTGGTGCTGGTGCATCTGGTAAGGGCAAGAAATGTGGCGTTAAGCGCAAGGTTGCACCTGCAAAGGTTAACAAGGGTGGCAAGAAGTGTTCTCGTGTTAATCCAGAGGAGAAGGATGATGCTGATTTCAACGCTGATGACGAGGATGACGATGATGATGATTCTGCTGATTAGGTATGAATCTCTCATGTTTACTGCTTTTGAAAACTTTTGTAGATTTGTTGTAGTTTTTGTGTTTGTTGCACTACCTTGGCATACATAGCTGACCTTCTACTTGATATACATGAATAAATTAGCTGAACTGCTTGGCTTATATGGTATTACTGCCTTTGTGTACATAGGTGAACTTCTGGTTATATACATGAAGAAATTAGCTTAACTTGTTGGTATACATGTTTTATCACTGCCTTGGCATACATGGTTGAACTTCTGCTCTACAAATTTCTAACATTTTGAATCTTAACTACTGGTCATACATGGTTGTACTGCCTATGCAGACATAGTTGGACTTCTGAAATGTACTGCCTATGTAGGCATTAGTGGAATTTTGGTGTAGTTTGTGTATCTCATTGTTCTGCCTTTTTTACTTGTCATTATATATTTTTTTAGTATCAGCTTGTGGAGCGGCCTGAGAGGAGGAAGAGAGGAGGCAAAGCAGTCGAAGAAGGTGATGAAGGAGGAGATGAGGCGAAACGTTTTAACAAGACGGTTCGCTGCTCACCAAAAGAGGTCAAGACATGCGCAAAATTGCTACAACTTAGGCATAAGGCGAGGGTTATCAAGGCTGGTTTTGGTTGTGTGTTTGACTTGAAGGTTGATTCCAACATTTCTCGTCCTTTGATGGGCCACATCTACACAGGATCGACCCTTCAACTATGATTCTAGACATGGGTGAGGCAAACAAGGTTCTACGTATTACAAGTGATGTTGTTCACTATCTTTTTGGATTCCGTCAAGGTGACCGTACCCCTCCTAGGCCTTCGGAGGATGGGTTTGATAATGCTGTTATGAGGCTGAAGGCCAAACTTGGCTACGCTAGGAGTGACAACATCAAGACAAAGGATCTGCGGAATATCCTCAGGGAACTTGTGAAGGATGAGATGAAGGATGATCTGGCTCTGCAGGTGCTTTACCTGATTCTTTTCATGAAGGTTGTCATTCCTAGTATATCTACACGAGTGTCCAGGGAGGCAGCAATGGCTGAGAATCAAGTCTTTGAAGATATGGCAGATATGGACTATTGCCAGTTGGTTGTTGATGATATTCGAAGGGCTGTTATTAGGTATCAACAAGGGACTAGCAGAGAAAAAGCTATCATAGGTTGTGCCATCGCGTCGCTTCTTATGTATCTAGACTGCCTTATCATTGTTAAGACGCCTAATCCTGACTTGAGGACCCCTTGCATCAATTTCATGGATTAGGCCAAGCTTCTTGAGCTTGCTGCGGCTGACTTGGTTAAGAAGGGTGATGATGACCTAACCAACTGGGTGTTGGGGAAACTGCCTGTGAGTGTTTCTATGCATCATTCTTTCCTGTGTAGCTTAACTTGAACTTCTGGTACTGTCTTCTATATTTTTGTTTCCATGTTCCTTCATTTGTTTTCTAACGCGTTGACTTTTCTTTTGTATGCAGTGGAATACACAGGCTGAGGTTGTGTTCTTTAGGCGTATCGAACGTCCTATTCTTACTATGCCTCGTGCCACCGGCCTAAGGAGTGTGTAACATCCCAAATTTTCAATTTGGAATGTTATACATAGATCATCCATGCATATCATGATTTATTGCATTTCTGTTCTGCAATCCTCTCGCAATCCTAAGCAACTCAAGGACCCACAGAGAGAGTTAGGGATTTTCCGGTTTTCATATTTGATTTTTATCAAATAATGAAACAAGGATTTTGATTTTAATAATTTTTCTCTCCGAAAAATATTTCATATTAAATCAAATGAGTGGAGATAATATGACTTCTCCAAAATAATTGAAATATTGGAGGAAAAATATTAAAATCATTTATTGGATTTTATTTGGTTTTATTCGGATTTTATTTGCATTAGAAAAATTGCACGTTTTCAAAATTGCATTTTAGGGCCAAGAAAATGTTCAACTCGTCCTAAATATTTTATTTAGACAGTGAAAATTTGTTTTGGCATTTTTAGGTTTTTAGTTATTTTTTTAGGATTTTATTTCGGTCGGCGAAGTTTTTTTTTAAAAAGGGTTCCCGCGTCGACTGGGCCTAAGGCCCAGCCGCGCTAGGCCGACGCCGCCTCCTGCGCGCGCGCGCCGCCGCCGCCGCCACTCGGACCGGAGTCCGAGTTGGACTCCGCCTCCGCCGCGCCTTGCCCCCTCCTCCAAGCTGCTGCCCCACCCCCTTTATATACGCCGCCACCCCGCCACCCCGCCCCCAACACCACACCACCACCACGGCCGCCGCCTGCCGCCGCCACCGCCCCAGCTCGCACC